>NC_054534.1:77425216-77612716 GCF_017654505.1 Polyodon spathula
CCTGCTGTGCTAAAAGCTGCCGTCGTATTTTCTGCCTCTCTCTGATTTCCTGTAACCGATTGTTCATTTTTATCACTCGCAAAGTTAAAACTGTTGATTAAAGCTTACTTATAATTCACTCCCACACCTTCCCTCTCGTAAAAAAAAAAAGCATCCGTCGCTTTGTCAGGACGTCACATCCGGCTACTAATTATAGACAAATTGGGTTGCATAGCAACATCTAGCTGCGTAGAATCAAGTTGTTTGAGTTTTGCACTGCCTGACTTGCATTGCATCAAGGAGTACTGTATGCGAATAATAATTGTGGGTGCGCTTTTGTAGTACATATTTCTGCAGTTCTGCACACAATCCCGGTCAGCGACGTCACGAAGTTCCAACCTTACAAATATGTGCAGATCCGGCACAGCCCAGCGCAGTTTTGAAAAGTAGCTTACAACGGTACAATGAAATGTTTCTGTCAGGACAACCGAGGAAGTCAACACATCCGGTCACTTTTTTTTTTTTTTTTTTTTAAATATGAAAAACGCCTATTCACTGCCAAACATGAACTACTTTAGATGTGTAATGACTGCAGTATAGGATACTGACCTTAAGATTACCCTTACAAAAAATGGTGTATACCAGCAATATTACTGAAAATTATGGCAGCTAATCCACAATTGATCATGCAAATGAGGTTGCTGCAACCTCTACCTACTGCAACCCAGTGGCAAAAAGGCGGCAAAAACTGGTAGCAGGAAAGTTTCTTTTTCCTGCTTATTTATTTATTTATTGCTGTTAATGATATACCTCTTATCTAAAATAAACAACAACACTACACAGTGTTCTAAATTCATGGTTATTAATTTGTTTTCAGCAATACAGTTTAATAGATTTAATATTCAAAGTTAAAAACATTAAATAAATTATTTTAAAGCGTAAACAAAATACAGATACCAGATGCATTTTAACAAATACAATATCTGTATGAGACATTTTAATCAAATTTAATCAAACCATACAGCAAATATCCATAAAAACTATAATCGTCTAAAAATGTATTATTATTGCATTTACAGTGCCTATAGTAACTATTCACCAACCTTGGACGTTTTCACAGTTTGTTGTGTTACAACCTGAAATCTTGTTGCATTTATATGGGATTTTTTTTTCCTTTGATTTGCACAACATACTCAACACTTTGAAGAGGCAAGAGAATTTTTATTGTGAAACAACAATTATAATGAAAAAAACAAACAAACAAAAAAACTGAAATGCCTAGGTTTGATAAGTATTCACCCTCCCGAGTCAATATTTAGTAGAACCACCTTTGGCAACAATTACAGATGTGAGTCTTTTGGGGTAAGTCTCTACCAGGTTTGCACATCTGGATCATGCAATATTCGCCCATTCTTCTTTTGGTTTAATTGTTCAAGGTCTGTCAAGTTGGATGGGGATCATTGGCGGTCAGCAATCTTCAACTCTTGCCACAGATTATCAAAGTCCAGGCTTTGATTGGGCCACTCTAGGACATTCACTTTCTTGTTTTTAAGCCACTCCAGTGTCGCTTTGGCTGTGTGCTTGGGGTCATTGTCCTGCTGAAAGGTGAATCTCCGTCCCAGTCTTAAGTCTTTTGCAGACTGAAGCAGGTTTTCATCAAGGATTTGCCTGTATTTAGCTCCATCCATTTTGCCCTCTACCCTGACAAGCTTCTCAGTCCCTGCCGATGAAAAGCATCCCCATAGCATGATGCTGCCACCACCATGCTTCACAGTAGGTATGGTGTTACCTGGGTGATGTGCTGTGTTGGGTTTGCGCCAGACATAACACTTTGCATTTAGGCCAAATAGTTAAATTTTTGTTTCATCGGACCACATCTTGCCATATCTTTTCAGAGTCTCCCACATGGATTTTACTTGTTTGTTTTTTTTCAGAAATGGCTTCACTCTTCCACTTCTTAAGGATCGACTTGACTGTGCTCCAAGGGATATTCAATGTTTTTGAAATCTTTTTATACCCCTCCCCGAGTCTGTATCTTTCCACAACTTTATCCCAGAGTTTTTTTGAAAGCTCCTGGTCTTCATGGTAGTATCTTTGCCTTGAGTGCACTACCCAACTGTGGGACCTTACAGAGATAGATGTATTTAATCTGAAAAATCATCGTGAAACCACTTTTATGAACACAGTATGGACTCAACTTGACTTATTGTGTGAATTTAAGGCACTGGTAGAACATGACTGATTTATGTGAACCACTTTTATTGCACACAGATGGACTCCATTGAACTTATTGTGTGAATTCTCAAGGCAATTGGTAGCACATGGACTTATTTAGGAGTGTCATAGCAAAGGAGGTGAATACTTATCTAATGAAGACTTTTCAGGTTTTTATTTTTAATTGATTTGTTTTTTCACCCCCCCCCCCCCCCCCCCCCCCCCCCCCCCCATTTCCCCCATTTTTTTTCATACATTGATTGTGTTGAGCAGGTTGTGTAAATCAAAGGGAAAAAAATCCCATTTAAATGCATTAAGATTTCAGGTCGTAACCCAATAAACAGTGAAACAGTCCAAGGGAGGTGAATACTTCCTATAGGCACTGTAGACTGTAACTCTCTTATATTTCTTTTGTTCCTATGTTTTGTGCCAATGAAAGATAACTGGCTCTGTCTCTATATCTATATCAATACATTCTTGTATTATGTTTTAAAAAATATGATGGAAAGGGAAAGAGTGCGTTCATCTTAGTATAGAAAACAAAGGTCTTAATCAAAAGTATGGTGATCTCTTAGCTTAATTGATGTACAATACAGTGATTTTTGTTTTCAATTTAACGTAACTATTTACAGTGCCTATAGGAAATATCGTCATTGTGTGATTGACTCTTAAGAGCACTCTCTATCATGGCCGTCTGTAGTTCCCTTGCAATTACAATTAAAAAAACCCAAAAAAACAGCCTACATCACATTGACACATTGACCCGAAAGGGAAACGACATGGCAGCCGCAGATTGGAGAGACAGTTGCACTCATTTACCAAGGGGTCATGTATGACGGCATAAAAGGGGACGGAGAAACACAGTCTGTTCCTTCACTTTGGTTTATGTTATTGAACCGAGAAGGACTGTGAGAGACCCTGTGAGAAAAAAGTACCGTGAGTGTTTTGTTTTGTTTGTCTATAATTGTTTGTTTGTTAATATTAGACGGCTAACAGGTTCCGGATCTGTCATCAAGGGCCAGCACAAAACCCGGAACAGCACTTCACTTTTGTCACCCACCACGAGCACTGCAGCATGCATCCAGGACTGGTGACTGTGTTTGTACATTGTGGGAAAGATACGTTTGTTTATTATTTGGGACTGCAACCTGTTTATTTACATCCAGTGCATTACACATTTACACATTGTTGTGTATTGCCAGGAGTTATTGTTTGGTTGCCTGACCAGGATTATAATAAATAAAACCCCTTTACAACTGGATTACAATTCTCTGTCTGTTCATTGCACACTGCATCACTCCTGCACCTGTACACAATCAATTATTTTGCCACAGCTGCCTTTAATCTTTTTATTTTCAACAGCCTATGTCGCTTTCCTATTGTAGTTAGCTTTCCTAACCTTACAGCGCTTGCTGTTCCCTTTCAATTCGAAGATGACCGCCAAATTGAATTCCTTTAAGGGATATGCCTGCTTGTCATGTATTCGCTGAGTATTTTATATCAAAGCTGCCGATATGCCCCTCCGCGAAGTGACGTCCTCTGTCCCGCCTCACCGAGGTAATAATAAGTAGTTATTACGTGGAGGCGTCAGTCTCTTTTGCTTTTCACAGACATGTAGGTAAGGTGGCATTACTCTAACCCCTTTTTTCCAGTTATGATTGACTCTTGGAGTCTGTGAGCCCATCCATTCTACATAACATTGTTGCTAGGTAATTCACTCCCATTGGCTCTAGCGTATACCAAATACTGCACAAGTTTAAGAAAGCCAGTCATTTAAGCATTTAACAGCCCAAATGGTTTGTTTTGTGGTATTAATTCATTTTGAGTAAATTTTTTTCTAGCATGTCAATGTCACATTTTTGTACCTGTAAAGATAGTGAGTTAGAGGAAGTAAAAGATAGACAGTGAAGAAAGGCAAGAGTTGGATGGTTAAGACATTGCGAGTAGTAATGTAGATACTGTCGAAATATATAAAAATATCCACAGTTAAAAATGAATGAGTCAGTTTCACAAAATGATGGCTGATACCAACAAAAAGGAGGACAATAAAATGATAGGTTACGGATATAACTCTAGTTCCCTGAAAGAGAAGATGACCACGATAATAATACTTTAAGGATATAGCTGCTTGTCAGGTATTTATATCAAGAGCTACCAATAGGCCCCTCCATAGAGTGTCGTCCTTGGTCCCACTCCCCGAGGTAAAAAATAGTCACTGCTTGGAAACTTCAGTCTCTTTTGCATTGAACCCACGAATGCGAGTGATGCGACCTCACAAAACTGGCAATCATCTTCTCTTTCAGGGAACCGGGGTTACATCTGAAGCTATTGCTTCCTTTCAATTCAAAGATGACTGCCAAAACAATACTTTTGGGTAAGTATACCAAAGCCATTGCGAGGGAGAATAAGCTAACAGCTTGCTATCGCCATCTATTATTGATGGTATGAGCATGCAAGCTGAAGGACCATAGCGGGCATAGAGGGATATACGACATTAAGTTGGTAGAATCCGGTAAATGTATGCGTTGCCAAGCTAGCTACAGTACAAATATCGGTCAACAAGGAACCTCTAAAGAGGGCCCATGACATAGCCACACCTCTGGTAGAGTGCGCGGCCACCTTCCCAGGTGAGGGTAGGCTGGCATTAGTACATGCAGTCGAGTTTTTGTGAGTTCCCTTGCAGTTTATTGCTGGAAGTAGGCTTGCCACTTTCCAGGAATCATAAACTCGGTAACTGAAGGCTGAGCTAAAAATAAAATAAAATAAAATCTGCATCAGCCTACATCACTGGGCGATTGTAGTCTACTTTCTAACCTCTGCAGCTTGCTGCACATTCCTTGATGTAGTTTCCTCTGCTCTTTGCAGTTGTATAAAAAAAGGAGAGAACAGAGACACGACCCTCCAGTGAGTCCAGGCTTGCTCTGTAACAGCTGTTGACTCGAGGGCGCAGTAGGCCCACTCAATGTGCACAGCCTAGCGCCCCTTCACGCCACCAATTACTATTGATTTTATTGTCACAGTAAAAGAAAAAAAAGACAACACCCCAGATTGCTGTTGAGTGTCTCTTTTCTACTGCATATAAAAAAATAAATAACCACGTACTTCCTCAATTAGGCTTTAGTGTTTACCATTCACCCATTAAGCGTTGTGTTAGTGTGTAAAAAGAAAAAAAAAACAGGTGTGTTTTCTTTTTCTTTTTCATGTCTCTCTCTCCTCCAGGTTCATGACTGCATATCCCGCTGCAAGCTACACACTGCACCGGTTGAGAGCTCCACACGGTCCGGACGCCATCTTGGGTGCTCCACTCCACTGCAAGCTTTGCAGTGCATTTGTTGTGTGACTGCACTGCAACTGTCTGCAGGCTATACTCCACACCGTTGCAAGCTACGCACCGTTCCTGGTTGTGTGACTGCAAGCAGCCCAGACACAGACATGCAGCCCAGTACCTTGGTGCTTTGCCCTCAGTATTTGATGCTCTGTGCTTCGACGCCCCTGTGTCTAGGTCTCGACGCCCACAGTACCCTCGGGCCCTCTGTGCCTCAGAGCCTCGGTAGCCTCAGTGCCTCGAGAGCTACACGCCTCTGCGCATCAATGTGTTGAGGCCTTTCGAGCCCCGCGCTTTGGTGCCCTCGGTGGCCTTGGTGGCCCAGCACTGCACAACCTTGGTGCTTTCGCATCCTCGGTACCTCAAGAGCTGCACGCCTTGGCGCATCAACACCTCGAGGCCTTTCAAGCCCTGAACTTCAGCATCCCCAGTGGCCTCAGTGCCCCGACGCTTGGGCACTCTACTACAAATCTCGGGCTTCCAAGGGCAAGCCCTGGGCAGAAGCCTGGCAGGTTTGGTGGTGGCACGCAGACAGCTCTGGCCATTGGACCAGCAATAGAGGAGATACCAGTGCACCAGCGTTCAAGAAAGCAGTTTCAGTGGAACCGCTCCAGGAAGCTTCAAAGGCAGCCTCTGTCCCAGGCTATTCGCAACTGCCTGGCCCTGTTTCAACAAGAGTCCACACTGCAATTATTGTTGTGTCAGAAACTACTGGGTCTGATGACCGCAACGTCCTCAGCCATTCAACTGGGGTTACTTCACATGCACCTGCTTCAAGCATGGCTCAATGCCTTCCAGCTGCAACCCAAGCACGGCAGACACCGTCGGCTGACAGTGTCTCGTCTGTGCTGGAAAGTGCTATGTTAGTGGAGGCAACCCCCTCACATGAGCAAAGGTGTAAGGAAACTGTGACGACAGACACATTCAACTCCGGTCTGGGCAGGTAGAGGAGTCCACGGATCCTGGTTGGGCCACTTGTCATCCCTGCACATAAACGTGCTAGAGCTGAGAGCAGTCCACCTCTCACTCAAACACTTTCTCCCTGTGCTCCTCAACAAACATGGCCTTGTCCACATGGACAACATGTCAGTGGTGGCATACGTGAGCCACCAAGGAGGGCTACAGTCCCTGGGATTGTACTGCATAGCCTTTCAGCTACTGATCTGGGCACAGAGGCACCTCCTGTTCCTCTGGGCTGTACATCTCCTGGGAGTGGTGAATTGAGCGGCAGACCTCATCTCGAGGGAGGGTCCTCATTCGTCAGAATGGTGGCTGCACCCTCAGGTGGTGCCGCACATTTGGGAACGCTTTGAAGAAGACCAGGTCAATCTCTTTGCCACGGCAGAGACAACACTTTGCCCCCTGTGGTTCTCCCTCCGCAGCTACTGAGGTCCACTATGATTCGATGCCCTATTGCACGAATGGCTCAAAGTGCCTTTATATACTTTCCCACCTATACCGTTGCTCCCTGCCTTCCTCGAGAAGGTCAGGAGAGAGACAGCGATAGTCCTCCTGGTGGGCCCCAAATGGCCCAGGAGAACCTGGTTTTCTAACCTCTGCCAGCTGCTACAAGGCCAGCCCTGGGAGATCCCAATGCACATGGATCGCCTCAGTCAGACGAAAGGCACACTCTGGCACCGGGCAGACTCCAACTGTGGGTCTGGCCCCTGAACGGGAGTGTTTGTCCGCCCTTGGGCTCTCAGACACAGCAGTGTGTAAACTGCAGAATGATAGGGCTTCTTCCATAAGAGTGTTGTATGCTTATAAGTGGAAATACTAAAAAAAGCTGGTGCATGGCCAGAGGCCATGATTCCATGTATTGCCCTATAGCAATTATATTACAGTTTCTGCAAGATCTACTAGAGGTGGGTAAATCTCCCTCTACGTTGAAAGTGTACCTATCAGCCATCTCTGCATGCCATGTTCCTATCGACTCAGTATCCCCGGGCACTCATATACTGGCGTCCTGTTTTCTAAAATGTGCTTGGTGGTTACAACCTCCTTAAAAGGACGTCATCCCCAAATGGAGTCTAGACGTGGTACTGGAGGCTCTCATAAAGGTCTCGTTTGAGCCCATAGATACCGTACAGCTGAAATATCTCTCTATGAAGACAGCCTTTCTGTTAGCTATCACATCCACTAAGCGGGTCAGTGAGCTACAGGCACTGTCCGTGCACAGTTCCTATATGTGTATTTGGGACAATGGAAAGAGGGTGTTGTTGCGCACAAACTCTGCTTTCATCCCTAAGATGATTACAGCTTTTCACTTGAATCAGTCAGTGGCTTTCCATCCCCCTCCCTTTGCAGAGGAGACTGGTAGGAGATTAAATTCCCTCTGCCCGGTTCGGGCATTGAGAGGTTATGTGGATAAAACGCGAGTGCTGCTTAAGTCTAGCCAGCTCTTCGTCTGTCATGGTGAAAGGACCCTGGGTCAAGCCCTCTCTAAGCAGCGACTGTCCCATTGGATTGTGGTCACAGTTTCGACTGCATGTACTAATGCCAGCCTACCCTCACCTGGGAAGGTGGCCGCGCACTCTACCAGAGGTGTGGCTATGTCATGGGCCCTCTTTAGAGGTTCCTTGTTGACCGATATTTGTACTGTAGCTAGCTTGGCAACGCATACATTTACCGGATTCTACCAACTTAATGTCGTATATCCCTCTATGCCCGTTATGGTCCTTCAGCTTGCATGCTCATACCATCAATAATAGATGGCGATAGCAAGCTGTTAGCTTATTCTCCCTCGCAATGGCTTTGGTATACTTACCCAAAAGTATTGTTTTGGCAGTCATCTTTGAATTGAAAGGAAGCAATAGCTTCAGATGTAACCCCGGTTCCCTGAAAGAGAAGATGATTGCCAGTTTTGTGAGGTCGCATCACTCGCATTCGTGGGTTCAATGCAAAAGAGACTGAAGTTTCCAAGCAGTGACTATTTTTTACCTCGGGGAGTGGGACCAAGGACGACACTCTATGGAGGGGCCTATTGGTAGCTCTTGATATAAATACCTGACAAGCAGCTATATCCTTAAAGTATTATTATCGTGGTCATCTTCTCTTTCAGGGAACTAGAGTTATATCCGTAACCTATCATTTTATTGTCCTCCTTTTTGTTGGTATCAGCCATCATTTTGTGAAACTGACTCATTCATTTTTAACTGTGGATATTTTTATATATTTCGACAGTATCTACATTACTACTCGCAATGTCTTAACCATCCAACTCTTGCCTTTCTTCACTGTCTATCTTTTACTTCCTCTAACTCACTATCTTTACAGGTACAAAAATGTGACATTGACATGCTAGAAAAAAATTTACTCAAAATGAATTAATACCACAAAACAAACCATTTGGGCTGTTAAATGCTTAAATGACTGGCTTTCTTAAACTTGTGCAGTATTTGGTATACGCTAGAGCCAATGGGAGTGAATTACCTAGCAACAATGTTATGTAGAATGGATGGGCTCACAGATATACAACTAAGCAAGGTTTTGTTGATAGTTATTTGAAGTCTTTATTAAAACATAGTATTGCTTTTACTAAAACAAAACAAACAAAAAAAATTACTTGAATATTATTTCTAGTTCATAAGGACTATTTTCTGTTGTAGCAGGTTATACCTTGAAATATTAATAAATCTTTAGAAACTATAGATTTCTACTTTCTATTTTATAAAATGTTTATAAATCATTTTTATAAAAGCAACAAGGCACTTGGGTGCATGGGTTGTCCTGGACATTGTCACATGGGAGGGGTTATAAGCAAAAAAACAATATCATATAATAGATGTACCCCCCCCCCGACTCAACACCACAGCACCATCATGACAGTAAAAACAGACATAATGAAGCGTTCTTACCTTTGTATAAGTTAATGATCAGCAGATGTGTCAGTCACATGAAGAGCACAGAGTGTGGTTTTCACTAAAGTGCAGAATAAATTAATTGTTTCAACAGTACATGACAATGCCTAGAAGTTGGAATAATGGCAGGATGTACCATTTCTCCACTGGTTTTTACCATGGCAATGGAAGTAATTATTAGTGCATCAAAATGGTTAGTAGGAGGAGAGCGCTTGGCTTCTGGAATGCAACTACCACCAATTCGAGCATACATGGATGACATGACAACAATGACTACAACAGCAGCCTGCACTATTCAGTTATTGGGCAAATTAACCAATAACATTGAATGGGCACTAATGCAATTCAAGCCCACTAAATCAAGGAGCATATCTATAATTAAAGGTAAAGTAGTAGATAAAAGGTTCTACATTAATGGTGAGGCAATACCAACAGTGTCCGAGAAGCCAGTGAAAAGTCCAGGGGATCTAAAGGACACAGTTGGTGTGGGAGAAGTTAGACAACAAGCAGTGGAAGGGTTGAAGAGCATAGACAGCAGCGCTTTACCAGGCAAACTGAAACTCTGGTGCTTTCAGTTTGGTCTACTGCCAAGACTGCTGTGGCCACTGACTGTGTACCCAGTTTCCTTGACAACAGTTGAGAAGCTGGAAGCTTTAATCAGTTCATACGTCAGGAAATGGTTGGGAGTTCCACGCTGCCTCAGCAGAGTGGGACTTTATGGTAAAGGAATACTGCAGCTACCAATCTCTGCTCTAACCGAGGAGTTTAAGTCCGCCAAAGTCCGACTGGAAATGACATTAGTAGATTCACGCGACAAATGCATAAGGGAGGCAGCACCTGTGTTGAAAACTGGAAGAAAATGGACGGCAAAGAAAGCTGTGGAAGGTGCTAAGGCTGCCCTTTGAATCAAAGATATTATGGGGCAAGTTCAGCATGGAAAAGGAAGTTTTGGTCTCAGTTCAGCTCCTCCTACATGGCAAAAGGCAACCCCAGCTCAACGGAGGAAGTTGGTAGTCAATGAGGTGCAAAAGCAGGAGGAGAGGATTAGGGTTAGGGTTAGGGTTAGGGTTAGGGTTTGGCTAGGAGAATGGATGAGATGGGAGGGTATGGAACAACGCAAGATCAGCTGGCAAGACCAATGGACAATGGAACAGAGCAGGATCAGTTTCCTCATCAGATCAACATATGATGTTCTCCCATCACCACAGAACCTAAACCTTTGGGTGGGTGAGGATCGTTCATGTCCTTTGTGTGATCACCTGCAACATTAAGGTACATTTTGACAGGATGTAAGGTGGGTCTTAGCCAAGGACGGTTTACTTGGCGCCATGACCAGGTGCCGCGATGTTTGGCCTTAGCATTGGAAGACAAGCGTAACCTGACCAATAAGTTGCCACCAGTTCCATCAAAGCATTTCACACAAAAGACAATGTTTCTCTGTCCATGAGAGCAACCACTAAGAAAAGGTGTTAAAAACAAGCCTTAAAAACAACTGGAAGCTGCTAGAGACAAGCTTGCAGATGTTGGTCAACGGCTTATTTTTCCAACTGAGATTGCCACCACTAACCTTCGACCAGACATTGTCTTGTGGTCTGGATCAGCACGCCTTGTTCATATGGTAGTTATCAGTGCCATGGGAAGATGCTGTGAATAAGGCATATGAGAGGAAGAAACTTCGGTATGCTCAACTGGCTGCTGAAGCGGAACAGCGAGGATGGAGAGTCTACTCAGTTTACTCAGTGGAGGTGGGTTGTCGAGGATTTGTGGCACACTCTATAACCCAGTTTCTCAGAGACATCGGGTTCAGTGGCCAAGAGTTGCGTCGAACAGTGAAGAACTTATCTGAAGCAGCAGAAAGAAGCAGCAACTGATTGTGGTTGAGACGGAAAGATTCTAGATCGGGATCTTAAGCACAATAGAATGAAATCAACGCTGATGTACAGGTAAGTAAGCTGGGCTGAGCTGAGCGGGGGATGGAGGGGGGTGATGCTGGGATGCCAGAATCACTGTTGAGCCCTCTTGAGGTGTCATGAGCTAGTCAACGAAACACCGAGGATGGAACGTGCCCACTTGAAGACCCCAGAGATGTACCCTTCTTAGCTCAATCCAAACAGATGTCATGCTGATGCGCTGGGGAGACCGCACTGGCTTGATCCCCGGAGCCAGCATCGCAGCTGTTGTGTGTGCTGATGCGCTGGGGAGGCAAAATGAGCTAATCCCTGGAGCCAGCATTACACTTCAGCAATCAACACCTGACAGAAGGGTAACTACATCATCAAATGGAAAACAATGCAAATGGATGGAGATGCAAATGGATCACATTAGTTTACTGCAAAGCTACGTCTTAGTTGGTGCTTATCTTGGCAAGAACCGAGTTCAAATCAGCATGAAGTTCAACATCTATGCTCATGTAATGGAAATCAGGACTCGGAACACCCCAGCGAACATGTACGTATTGAACCAATGAGGGCAAAACATGGTCACCATGGGCATGTTTAGCCCAGGCAAAACCCACACTGGCCCAATTCAGGTACAATAGAATACAGCCACCATACCTGGGCCAATGCTGGGCCAGTACACACTAAAAGCAAAGCAAGACGGTATAATAAATGTGTGTTCATTTACATATTTGTATAATTTTTTTTCTGATGCCAAAAGCACTAACAAATATAACAGCCAAATTAAAGTACAAATGTACTCCAAATAGGACTAAATTAGAATGATACATAAAATATATTTATTTTATAGTTTCTATTTTAAAGGTTTTTTCTTTGCCGTTCTGATTTGTTTCATTGAGCTCCATATTTGCTAGGAAATCGGGACTGTCCTGAACATATAGGGATGATTGGCATGTATGGGTGATAACTGGTTGAAGGATCTATCGTATTTGAATTTACAATCTCGCAATATAGAACCACCATATATTTTTTTTTTTTTTTTAATCTGTTTTTTGTATATTTAATGTGTTTTGATTAGATGAGAAAGAAAACAATGAGTTGTTGTGATCTGGAATAAATACACCCACTTTTTTTACATTTTAAATTGTATTATACGCTGTTATTTTAATGGCTCACTGAGTAAATCTGGTAACCCAAGCAGCAGAGGTTCTCCTGTCTATGTTTGTGTCTCGTTAATGTATTTAATTTATACCTTTAAAAGAACCGCTAATTGGACTGTCTTAGTTTAGACATTCTGTGGAACATGTTACTGTTACTCTGGCAGAACCCTTGCAATGTGACCTAATACATGATTTTATTAGTTTGAGTAGTTTGAATTTGATGAAAAGAAGTAATTCCTATCATATGCTATAAATTGTTATATTATATTTTTTCAGATTTTTTACTCAATATTTCCAGAGGTATTATGTTTTGCCGATTGACCCACATGCTAAATGTGGTGGCAGACCTCTTGCCACCAGTCCAGGTGCCTACAGAATCCACTTTATTCTGAATGGTATATTATACAGAGGTCTGAGTCCACTTTGCTTAATTTTGAATTCCAGTGTTAGTATTTAGTGTGAGATTACTGTTGTGCCTTGGTATTACGACATTCCTGCTTAAGGTAATTTTAGGACCAGTGCAGTGTACTAGCTCACCATATTGCCACACAAATAAAAAAACAAAGAGTTATGTTCTTTTAAGTTATGTAAGTTTACTTCCTCTATTACAGTATACATAGCCCCACCTGAGCTTCGTGTACAATTTGTATGCTGCACAGGAAACTATGAGAAGTGAGATGGAGTCCTATTACTTATAACACAGGAAATGAATGAGAAGAGGAAAATGTATTCAAAGTGAAACTAAAGCCTGAAAACCAAAAAATAAAAAAAGAACAACAAACTTGTGAAAATGTAAGAAAATGCATATGAAGCCGAGGTTATTATGACCATTTTATAGGGGTCCCAGGTGAACATTATTGACTCCACATAGGCAAGTAAAATTATCAAATTAGTAATATTAAATTTAATATTAAATGTAATATGTCTTTAAGATCAAAATATCGGAGGAACCTGCAGTGAAACTACCAACAGGATTGCTATTCTCTGAGCATTCTTACTGTCCTTATGTAGCATTAATATCCCACAAGTCTTACATCCACCTAAAGTTATACCAGCTCTGTTTGGTATGCTGTTAAAAGATCCTATCTTCAGATCTTAAACCACTTGCTATCTAAAGCTGTAAACATCATAGTCTGAATCTGTCTTGTTGCATGACAGCTATTATTTCTCATAGAAAAACTGTGTCAGCATCAGGAATCTCAGCCCTGAAGCTTGACGTGTTTAAATATGCCATTCCAGACCACAATAACTGATGCAGCTGTTTCACAGCTTTAAGGATAGCCTGACATATGAAGCTAAGCTTTCAACTGAATGAGTCCATGGCGTGTCCCCCACACAGGTACTCCTAGCGTAGTTTGTCCCTCATTATAGGGGGGACCTTGCTCAGACCTATAATAATAATGAGGGAGGATATTACTGAGAAAACAGGAGACACATTTAATCACTGGCTTCTATACACCATATTTAATTGTATTAATAAATATAAAAAAGTGGTCCAATAGTTCAAGAGTGGTAGTTAAAGGACAATTAGATTTGATGGATGAAAGGGCTGCTAAAATATTTTTAAACCTTAGTTTACTTCATGTGAGTACATTTACTAGTTTTGTTTCTCACAGTGATTGTTCTGTTTTATATGCTTCTTTGACACTTGTTTGCTATTTATATTCAGGTTTCAAGGAATTTACTGGCATGACTTAAATTATACTTGTACTGGAACTGACTCGTGGCTTTCATGTATAGACCTGTTATTTATAATCCAGGACTGAAGCACCGTTTATTTGAAGTTAACCAGGACCAACTAAATAACTTTCCTGCATACAGTTCAAATCATAACATATTGTACTGTAAATCTATTTGGAAATGTAAACTGTAATATAAAAAATGGACAGAGTAAGATAGCCATGTTCACTAATATAGTGGAATTTAGGAATAAAGCTTTAGTTGTAAGACTTTTGTTTTCTTAGCATTTTTACTTCTAGACTAAAACATAATTAAATTGCTGTCGACTTTATTCTTTCATAGTTTATTAGAAAAAAAAAAGTTTGCTTACATTACCAATATTGTTTTGTATGGAAATTAATATATACTGCTGTATAATAGTTGTTTTACGGGCAGTAATAAAAACTACACAAACTGGAACATTAGCACACATTTAGAGCTTTAATTTTCTAGCATAGCTTTAATTTACATAAATTGGTCACAAATACATACTTGCCTATAAGAAGCAGAGCATACTGTACAGTACTCTCTGGAGGGAAATTATTAGCGCTTAAACAATGCAAAAAACCAGGGCAAATAACTCAAATCCTAAACATTTGAAATACCATGTGTTACTCTTAACATGATCTCACCCTTTGAATAAATGGGATATAAATCATGGCTAAAATATCATTTTTCAATACAGTAGATGTGTGGCTAAATTATTTATCAACATTTTATCAAAATGTGCGTCTCTTGAAACAAACCCAGGTCAGTCAGGTAAACATCTTTTGTTCCTGAGAATTCTTTGGCTGAGATGCGGATTTGCTACTCGGGAGGCGCTAGACAGCAGTTTTGTTAAGGGTAGAGTGATAGCGTGTGAAATGCAAACAGTCCTCATCGGGAGCTTTGAAAGAGGGTTTGAGCAGAAGTTAAGTCTAGAATGTTGAGAAGTGTGAACTGAACCCACAGCGTGCGGACATCGGTGTCCAAAGACCCCAAGACAACCTCCAGGGACATCCTGCTGCAGACGCTGCTGATCGCGTACATCCATGAATTGAACAACCTGGTCAACAAAACAATCAAATAAAACAGAAATGGCTAATATATCACCAAGATGTAGGGATCAACCGCGCGGCAGCAACATACACACATGCGCTGAAGTAACACGATGCGCGCAGATGTTATTTTAGAAAACAGCTGGAGCTTTTACATTCCAGATCTTGCGTGTCTGACTCATTGTGAAAGACTTGTTATACTAATGATACAAATGTATTGTATAATATATGGAAAAAAAGTTTGCAAGATTATTACATTGGATTATTAAAAATGGAAAATAATTTAGAAGTGCATTAGATACAGCCATACCAGAGTTTTTATTGTTATTGAAACAATGAAGGACAATGGGTATTTAGATAATGCAACAATATCAATGAATATAGTTTTATTTTTCTATTTTGCTTGGCGTTTGCTATTTACCCGCACAATTATTTTGAAACAATTGGATTATATTCATAAAATAATAATTATATTGTACCTTCTATTGCGGGGAAATTAAGAGCTGCTTTTATAAGAAACTTTGACTCTCCTGGAACCCTATAATCAACATGAAGCATGATGTAGAGTTTTGGACACCTACTAGTTGATACGGCTTATTTACTGTACTTTGTTCCTTCGCTGATTTGGCTCTAACATATTTAAATTAACTTATGGACATAATTATCCAGGGGTACCGCCCCAAGATCGGGATGACTTGATTTCACGGGCTGATGGATACAGATAGCACCATGATTAGGTCCAGGTTTGTAGTGCTTGTTGCTTCAGTGGCAGCTGCCGGATTTTGCTGCCTTGGCAGCGACGTCTCTTCATTAATTCTTCCCTTTACCGACTGTCTGAAGAGCAAAGGAAAAGCAGGTTATTTCCAGGGCTCAATTGATGTTACAGAGTCTGGAGCAAAGTGCATCAACTGGAATAATGTTACCCGTTTTAAAGGTAGATACCCAGGAAAAGGACTAGGCGATCACAATTATTGTAGAAACCCTGACAGCAGGATCAGACCATGGTGCTTTTTCAGAAACAATAGAGGCCGAATAGACTGGGGCTACTGTGACTGCAAACAAGGTAATTTATATTTTCAGAATATTTATAGAGTCTTCTGCAAATGAACGCATGTTTATTCGAGTAATGTTTTTATTTGTATTATTATTATGTGTAGTGTGTTTTATTTTATTTGTATAAACACCGGTTAACACTGCGTTCTTGTTAATATACTACACAAAGTATACCTATACTAAGTTTAATAATCATACATAAATCAATATTTATTCATACATTTTTTTGGTCAAAAATAAAGACAATCAGCATGATTTTCAAAAGAGGCACAATAAAATTATTTATAAAGCCTCATTAGTGTGAAAGCGTCAGCAAGTGAATACCCGACAAATTTTATCTAAACCTTTTGAAAGCTATGTATTTAGTGACCAAAATCAGATTTTAGAAATCACTTTGTGACCTAGTTCTTATTTTGCAGTTTTTGAAAGTAATGCTGAATGGTTGAGCAGACAACCTGGGGCTCGGTTCTATATTGCGAGATCGTAAATTCAAATACCGTAGGTCTTTCGACTAGTTATTATCTGCAATCTGGATCAGTTATCACCTGTTTCTATAGTCGAGTCTAATCGTAGTTGGTGTAGTGTTTCAATACGACAGAGACTAATGTCTGAAAATACGTGAACCACGTGTATTTTGAATGGTCATGGAAATCACATTTGCCTAATCATTAGGCTTCCAAGCCGAAGTTTCTCAAAAACTCACGAAATTCGGTAAGCTGGTAGGTGATATTCGGCAAATTTGCGTGTCACGGTTCGGCAGCCATATTGGAATTTGCGGAATTTGTTAAAAAATGTCAGTGTATTGGAAACCAATTACTGCAGAGTTCAGAAAATTGCTGTTGTTAATATGAAGCTGACTGGTGCAGTGGTTTGGCAGCCATGTTGATAATGTCATAAAATTACCATAAAAATATAAAATCATCACAATTCAAACATCTTCTTATCTGAAACCACTTAACTGATTGAAACAAAAATTGGAATAAAACATCTCAGTATGGTCATCTGTTACACTTGTTCAAGGGAAGTTGCTAGTGTGAAAATCATGGCGGCCACACTGGATGACATCATCTGCATATGCAACTGGCTATAAAACTTCCTTTTACTTAATGAAAAATGGATAGGTCACATGATGTGGCGGCCATGTTGGATTTTGCATAAAACACTTAAACGACATCTCCTCATGAACCCTTTGGCCAATTGATGTGATTCTTGGGTTTACGTTATCTTTGTAGTGTCCTCTAAAAAAATTATTCAAGAAAAGTTCCTACATGAATAAACATGGCCGTCATGAGCCAATCAATATGGACGACATGCCAGTTTTGCCCATTTTTCACCCTGAAATGACACATTCCTACCACTGGGGACAGCTGTTACTATGGAAAACAGCACAGTCTGGGAAAAAATATTTCTTGAAGCAGCCATTTTTCACTGGTGTCTACCAGAATGGTTGGAAGCCGTAAAGTTTCTAGTTATTATAATAATCATATCTAATTTATGCTGTATGTAATTTTATATATTCCCATGTAATGTACATGTTTGGAACTGCACCATAAACACAGCATTGTGTTACTAATAAAGAGTTATTAACAAGTCTAATGTAATATTTAAATTTAATATTGACTTGTCAGTCTGGGGCAGGAGTCCTTCCTGGTTACTGCATTCAGGCGGCGTTAGAACACACAAAAGCGCAGGCCAGTATTTTTAATTTTTTATGGTAACCAATACTACCGGTGCTGCTCACGTCAGTATCCAGCATCTCCTGTATCATGTTTCCAGCCGGTTCGCGTTGGAAAAGGTGGAGGCGACAACGTGGTTCCCAGCTTGGGGGTGCAGCCCCGGTATTGATTTGGTGTTGAACCAGTCTGGTCCAACCCCTGAAAAGGGCCAATCCCCTCTCCCCCCCCGGCCTGCAGTAACGTGGCCGCCTGCCCCAGATATACTGGGAGAGCCCTGATAAGGGCTCTGACTGGTCTCCTTCTTCCACCCCTCCCTGTCCGGTCCCCTGGGAGAGGACTGCGCGCCGACCAAGCCTACTGGAATCTTCAGCTGCAGTGCTGGGCCGTCGCCGACCGAGGGTGCGGGGGCGGACGCGCTGACATTGCTTTTCGAAGGGCCACAATCTCCTCCATCACCCTGGTCAGCCCCAGCCCATTTCGATCCGGGCCCACCTCCACCTCGACTGCATGAACAGCAGGTCGGCCCGGTGCTCACCTTCTGACGCAAGCCTGGGACCTCCTGCTTTGAAGCATAGCGCCGATACCGCTGTACAAAAGAGCCGGGCTCCCTTGCATGAGCACATATCGGGCTTATGCCTTCATGTTCAGATTAAGTCACCTATCAGCCCCGACACCTACCCCCTTGAGTGCTACAATATTCATTTGTGCACTTTTCAGTCTATGCCTCCAAAGTCCCATATTTCACTTTACGAACGTAATTTATTATCATTGATCACACACGTATATATGTATTTATTTATTTGAATTGAATAATAGAACATTTGAAATAAAAGTCCATTCCTAAATAAGCATTTATCCTCCTCTATCAAAGTAAGGGTGTTTACTAAAAGTAACCCTTGAGTGATTTGAAGAACACTTAACAAAATTGTTTTCTTTTTATTATTATTTGTTTTTAAATTAAATATAACATATGTCCATTTGCAAATTAAGGGTCTCTATACATACAATATATGTGATTTTATGAGCTATTTGAGCAAGGCTAAGCACATAGCAACGTTATTTATTATAATCCACAATGAAGGCAAAAGTATTTGACTTAATTAAATAAGATTTGCTATCATTACAAACTCAGTAGTCCAATACCAATATTTACTATTTATCCCTATTCTCTATTTTATCTATTTATATTCTATCTATTCTATAAATCAAAGACTGGACAAATTAAATAACATTGTTGTTCAACCCACGGTCACATGGCATACATTAATGTTGTTTATCCTTTATTATAGATTGAAGCAACCACTACGTGCAAATAAGGTCAATATAGTCATCTCAATAATTAAATACCCTATGCCTGACCCCATCACAACGTCCACAAACAGTGATTGGACAGTACCTTGATGTTAATACAAGCTACCTACTGTGCATTGCCCGTCAGTTGAACTGCTTTACATTCATGATTTGCTGAGACCTGATGTTGACGTTTTTCATACTGTTTTTGTTATACCAAATGCTACAAAAGCACTGAATTATGGTTTTTCTGTTTCACAATGGAAGTTAGGTGTGGCCAATGTGAACTATTAATGTCGTCAGGATTATTTTAACAACCAAAGTTGTTTTTACTGAGAAAAAAATAGTCTTCAACTTAAATAATCTTTTTATTGGTTTGCCTCCAGTTTCAGCAATATAGAAGTATCATACTTTTGACAAACACCTATTGGCTTCAGGCATGTAAAATGTTTTGCTAGGATGGACCTCTGTTGGACACACACATTAGCTGTGTTCTGTTGTGCTTATTGCACAGTTTAGCTCAGAGTACCAAATGTTCTTTAACAGTATCTGTTTCAAAGACAGAATCTGGGAGTTCCCAAGAGAGTTCCTTCAAACTTTATTTTGTTTAGTTAAGCTTGAATGAAAGATTACATTTAAAGTAAAATCAGCTAACCTATTTGTTGCCAGTAGAGCTAAAATACCGTAAAAACTAACATGCAGTCAAAGCAGTAATAAGTGAGTTGCAATTAAAGTTAATGGAATGCTAAACATATAACATATAAAGAGAATATGGCAGTCAGTGTATTATAATGTTTAATTACAAAAAGTCGAAGCTCAGTTTTTTTTTAGGAATACCGACCAGATCCCTGAGGTGAATTTACACTATGTTTTTGCTTGTGTAAATGACCAGACTTGATCAAGCTTAATATCACATTACAAAACCCCGCTCTAATTCTGTAGGCAGTATGCAGGAATTTTGACACTGCCAAGGCCTTGTAGGCATATATAGAACCCATTGGAAATACAGACATTTTGCATCAGTTTGCTAACTGACAAAAATACTTAAAACTACTGCTGCTTTACAAGTGTTTTACACCTCCACCTCTTCCCCTCCTTGTGTAGTTTACACAGTCTTTATGTTGTATTTTTTATCAATGGAAAGGTTGTTCTAATAATAAAAAAACATTTGACCCGCCAGGTTCAGTGCGCCTACAAGGAGGCAGAACCAAGCTGGAAGGCACTGTTGAGGTTTACTTAAATGGAGTTTGCAGTAACAGCTGGGGGGATGAGGATGCAGCTGTAGTCTGTCGACAGCTGGGCCACAGGTAAGGAGTTTGACAAAGTTTGCTAATTTCGATGAGCAAAAGAGCTACTTACTCTGCTATATTTGCTTATCAGTCTTTAAATACAGGTACTGTTTTTTTTTTTTTTTTTTTTTACAGCTGGGACTGATAACAGACTATTCTTTTGTTACAGGTTCTATAAATTACTCAAACCCAGTGTCTTTACATATGAAGTCCCCTTGCATGTGCCTGCCTGTTCTTGCTTTCCTGAACTAACCAACGGTAGTACTGTATGGCATCCTCTATGTATAGAAAAAAGGTATCCATAAAATTTCAATCCCTCTCCAAAACCTTTGTTACTCTGTCGATCCACACGCCTGCATTCACGGTTGCATCCAGTGTAAAGGTATTTGCTCAATTTACTACAAATATCAGTAGTGTTTCCACAGGGTCTGTGCTGTAACACTGCTGTGAAGATAATTTACCCAAACCTGTGATCACTTTCTTGTAGAAGCCTGTATTAACATATCATCAAACTAATGAGATTCATCAGATCAGTTTGAAAGTGTAATTAATAGCAGTTGTCTCTTGAGTCTGTCAAGTTCCTTTGTAATGCTTTAACATTAATACTAAAAGTAGCAGTTTCCCACGTGATGATCAGGTACATGCGACAACTACTTTTTAATTGTTTTTAATTTTAAGCCTACAAACAACAATTTACACCATTAGGCAAATAAAATAACAGGGTGTTGTAATTATGGCATAACATCTATCTAGCTAGTGTATTTTAATTTTATTGACTGAAGCAACAACAATTGATAAAGTGGTTATTTCCAATTTGTTATCAGTGATATGATAATATGTATTTTTGTATCATATATTATGCACGTTCCACTGTATTTAATGTACTATTTCATGTATTATGCTACTGTCATGTATTATGCATTGTTTTGTTTTTTTTGTTTTACTGTATCATGTATTATGCATTTTTCTGTATTTAAAGTATTATGGATTTTCTTGTTGTTACTGAATCTTGTAAAGTGCTTTGTGATAGTAGTACACTATGAAAGATGCTATACAAAATAAAGATTGATTGATTGATAAATTTACCTTTCTTTTGACGCTGTCTCTAATTAGCTCAGCCCATGGCCAAAGGTCAGAGACTACCAGACTTGTCGGCAGGATTTGTTTTTGTTCAAACAGGACACAAAAGTAATTACTAAAGCAGTAGAGCAGGTAGCAGGGCTGGCGTCAGCACCCAGGCAAATATGAGTAAATGTATACTTGCAAATATGAGTAAATATATACTTGCAAATATGAGTAAATGTATAATTGCAAATATTGCAAATATGAGTAAATTTATAATTTCTGTGTCCACTATCCTACTCAAGCAGACTTTAATTCTAGAAATGTTTAGTTTTCACTGAACTAAACTGTATGTGTGCAGGGAAGTGAAACTTTTTAGATCTCCCCTTTTTTCTTTTCTCTTTTCCTGCTTGTTTCCTTTCCCTTAGTCCCGCCTCTTCTCACTCTGTTGGCTTCCATCCTGTCCAGTTCTTTGTAAAGCCGAAAGCTATTGGCTGATCTCTGTATGCAATTATACAAATGTGCCAATTAAAGACATTCTATAATTGGCACATTTCCGTCATACTTTCCAACAATCAAGACTCATTTGACAAGTGTTTTGTCATGCCTCATTATCATAATGTCTATTATTATTATCATTACACCTAAATGCCTATTATAATTATACAATTTTAATCCATCAAAAATGAAACCTGCCAAACCTCTGGAACCTCCAAATAAAAAGAAACACAAATCTAGTTGTAAAAGACTACAAAAAAGAAAATCTAACAAAGCTGCAAGCAGGCTCATAAAGATTATCTCCGGTCGCGAGAACAATTGAATGCCTTAGTTCTATCAATCGAGAGGAAAGAAGCAGTAGCAGTTAACTTTGATACCATACTTCACAAATTAGACTCTGCAAAATCAAGCTGGAAAGCCTTTTGTTAATTTGATTGATAGCTGTCAATTCAGACCGGCCGAATTCACTACTGTAAATACACGGTCAAATTTTCTCTGTCATTTTAAAAATTATTATTTCTATAATAAAGTGTGTGTGTTCTGTTGCCTGTTAGTTGTATACTAAGCAGGCTACAGTTAAAAAGAAAATGTGCTAAAATCATTTAGATTTAGAAAAATATATTTTTACTATTTTCACAGTGTGCTGTAATGTGTAAAAATAAATGCAGCAGGATTATTTTGTATTACCGTTTGGCTAAAAAGTAAAAAGAAAGTGTGCTACAGGTATTCATTTGATTTTACTACTATATAGGCCTGTACTGTACAGATTTATTACATTTGTCCAGTTTAGGTCCACTGGAGGTCCATTGCCCAGGGCCCACAAAAACCTGACGCCGGCTCTGACAGGTGTTCAGCTGAAGTAATTCCTAATTCATGAATGTATGAGGTCAAAGTGTCTTTGCTTACCACAAGCATGTTTACAGTTTACAGTGTTTATGCACTAAAGCATGATCACCAGCACCTCTCCTGCTAAATCTTGCTTCTGTGTGCAGGTATAAAGGCAGGGCCAGGCAGGCATCAATCTCCAGGGTCAGTGTGGTACACTGGAATTCCGTGCACTGTCGAGGGGATGAGGAGGATCTGCTGCAGTGCGAGTGGAAAGCATGGCACGGTGGGCACTGCTCACAGAGAGATACTGCAGCTGCCACCTGTACCCCTCAGGAAGGTAAGAAATCAATTCTCACTATCATTGTTATAATACAGGTTGTAAGGCTGTGAATTTTCAGTTTCCCGAAGTCAGTCTTGGAAACTTTACTGGATCTACATTTTAATAAAACACACCAATAAGTAGAAGTTTGTTATTTAAACTTAACTGGTTTATCATGTGGCCTCCAGAACCCCATAATCGAATTATAGCCTTATTGGGGTACATTTTCAAAGGTGACTAAGGGCTTTAGAGTGGTGTAACTCATGTTTTTAGAGGTTTGGACTGGAGTCTAGTGTAAGAGTGATTTTCTAAAGCATCTAATATTTGCACCTTATGCCCTTAGATGTCTGTTGGCTTCTATTTTTTTGTAATTTATGCAGGGGAAGGGTAGACATCATAAACATTTTCACATATTAGTTTCAGTGTAGGTACACGTCTTAAATAAGCAGTTTAGATGTCAAAAGTTAGTTGCCTCCAACTCCTCCAACTAGGCACAATAGCGGATTTATTACTAGGATCTAACATCACTGAAGAAGAGCTAGAAGTAGAAGAACTAGGACATTTAGTGAAAGGATCTACCGTCACCGGCTGAGATTTCTGAGCTTGCCAGAAGACAAAATTGTCAGACATTCCCATTTCAATAAGCAAGCAATTTCAGATTTGTGTGAAAAGTTAGCATCAGATTTGGAGAGCCCCACGAGACAGAGCCACGCTGTTCCTGTGGCGGTGAAGCGCACTGCTGCCCTAAGACTGTGTGCCTCAGGAGGCTGATTGGGGACATCTGTGGTGCAAGCCAGTCTTCCATCTCCAGAAGAGTGACCGAGGTCACTGATCCTTAGTCAGGAGAGTAGGTAAATATATCAGTTTTCCTGCAATGCCACAGCAACTACACAAAACAAACCAGCAATTTTATGACATTGCAGGATTTCCAAACATCGTGGGTGCTATAGATTGCACACCTATTTTAAACACCTGTTCCATTCCCATGTATTTTGACAGGGAGAATTTAACCCCCACCCTGCCAACCTCATAATCTCTGACTCCGGGTAAAGTACTTCCTCATACAGCTGTACTGTCTGATGGAGGGGTGTGACAGAAATACAATGAACCTTGGCTGTAAATCTCCTTCCAGACCTGTGAGGGTACTAAGCGAGGACAGTTTTTATGACGGGAAGTCGGTCAGTCTGGAAAAAGGCGAGACTCCATTGCAAGAACGCATTGACCTGGAAGGGAAACAATGTAGCAGCCGCAGATTGTAAAGGCAGCTGCATTCATTTACCAAGGGGTCATGCATGACAGCATATAAGGGGGACAGAGAATCGGAATCTGTTCCTTCGCTTGGTTTGTGAACGTGAAGGACCTTGAGAGACGCAGTAAGCACTGCTGAAATAAAGAATATTTCATGAGTGTTTTGTTTGTTTGTGTCTGTTAGTAATTGTCTGAGTTTGTAAACCACCAGACGGCTAACTCGTATCCGGAGCTGTTGCCTTGGGCCAGCACAAAGCCGGATCAGCACTTTCATCACAGTCACAATAAATAATTGTTATCACCCACCACAAGCACTACTGCACGCACCCGGACTGGTGACTTATTGTGGGGCGGATAACATGTGTTTATTATTTGGACTGCAATCCCTGTCTTTTGTTCGCCATGCTTTGTGCATTGATGTGTATACTGGAACCTATTGTTTGGTCACCAGACCAGGATTTACAAATAAAACATTATTTTTCCAAACCAGATTACAATTGTATGTCTGTGATTATTTCTGTAGTGCATTACCTCTGCACATGTTCACAATCAGCAGCCACACTGCCACAAGGGGATACGGGATGTTCTTCATCTTCAGAAATGTGGCAAGGATCCAGTTCCGGCCCTGTGACTATCGTTTCTAGAACAATGACATCCCACTGGTCATCACATAATAAAGTGAAATTAGTAGTATAATGCAGCATAATAGCAGCATCAGTAAAATCCTGTTTATTTTAAATTGAATCGGGGCAAACATTATTTTGACTAATCAGGTCATTTAACTTACCACTACACCTGCAACTCATTCCAGATTAATATAAGGAATAGTACCGAGGGCTTCTTCTTCAAGGGGAGTCAAAGTCACAGTGTGAGCCGGTATGGTGTTTTTTGTGGTATATGTTAAAATGGTACACTGTCTACTGTGCTTGCTCAGGTATGCACAAATGAGCGCAGAAAACAAGGAAACGCCCATTTGAAACGGGTACAGTGTACTAAGTTTGGCCCTTAAAGTTATTTTTAATATAATTTTTTTTTCAAAATTCAGCAAATGTACACTTTAACTGATGAGCAACAAATTGGGTTATCTAAAATTGTAAATATATACAATTTAGTGGGTGAGCCACAGTTTGGCTTGTTTGTAGTGATTTGTGCAGTAGTCAAGCACAGCATTGACAGCGTACCATTTTTTGATGTTAATTGGGTAGATGTACCACATTTTGACAATGTACCACTTTCTGGCCCTACACTGGTCCACTTTGTTTGGCAGCTATGGCTGGTTTGTATTTCGCCTAATATCTCTCCATCTCTTTTTTCGCTTTGTCTGGGAAACCGCATTTCCCTTTTTTAACACTGTCTCCCAGACGTGGTTTGAAATATTTGTGTCTGTCCTAGATGATTTATAAATTTCAAATATTTCATCAACTAAAACTTAATTTTCTTTTCCTGTGAAGTTTGGCTTTTGACTTTTTGATGGTTTCTTGGGTACTGTGGTAGAGTTCCCAGTCTCATTGTTGTTTGCAATTGTGTGCAACAAAGACACACCTGTGTTTATGTATATAGTACATTGATGAAGACTATATTTGCATCCTGAGCCATTCTAAAAACAGGAATAACACCACAGTAGTGACATCAAAAAGTGATAACTCCTCTAGAGGAAAATATACTTGAACTTTGGCCCATTCGACTATTCGGGACCATCACTTAAAATTCAAACACAAAATGTCTCGTTTTCAATTACTCAACGACAACAAAAGTACAGAAATGTTCATTAATGATCAACAAAATGAGAATACGTTAAAAAAAAATTGTAAAGCTGGGACATAATGGATAACGACATAGAACGTCTGTACAGCACTGAAACACCACATTTAAAAAAAACGAACTATACTGGTGAACCTCGTCTTCTTTAATATTAACATCACAAGGGTGTCCATGTATTATGAAAAATAACAGATGGGCCTCTTCAGTGAGTTACAGGAAAACAATTCCATCTCAGGTTTTGTGACCCTTGATGAAATTATTTTGCTGTAACTCACTGAAGCACCATCCATCTGATCTATATAATATATATATATATATATATATATATATATATATATATATATATATATATATATATATATATATATATAGTAACAGGATGTAGCAGGACTGAAAAATGGTTTATTTATGGCAGGGACAGAGTTAAAGCCTCCCTGCCAAGGTAATTGTTTTGTTTAATTGTTTAATTATCACCTGCACCTGGCAATTATTAAAAATTAGAGCCATGTGCAGGATATAAAAAGAAAGCAGTCAGGCTGTTCTGGGCTGCTGCTGTGGAGTGTAGGGCCCGACTGGAAGTCATAAAGGTCTGTGTAAAACATACATTTGGTTTTGGTGTTATATGTCAGGTTAACACACCTTAGCTGTCCTGCGCGTTAGTCAGGGACCTGCATATGTTTAGTTAGTGCTCCAAATAGGAGCTAGGTGTTTGTTTTGTTTATTTCATTTTGTTAATTAAAAGTGCGCGTGAGTGCAGTTCCTTTCAATCTTATGTGTTGGGTCTTTACTTTGAAGGGAAAAGAACCCGTGTGAGCCTGTGTGGCAAGCCACAAGGTCACTATATATATATATATATATATATATATATATATATATACCTGTGTCATCAGATCGGTAATAGGTGCAGACATATGTATTTACACAAATGCTTACATTACAATACTAAAGTCTGTAACTGAAAATCCCATTTTATTTATTTTTGTTATTTTTGGGCAGCTAAATCCAGTGTAACCTTATGGAGGGTTTTAAATGCTCAAATAGCTCACTAGCACATCTAGAAACATTAACTTACAACAGTCACTGTTGAAAATTATGACTCTAATATGCTTGTCCAAATAAGTGTAATTTTAGACGTCTGACAAAAATGTAGTTACCTTTGAACATGTACCCCATTACGTATAGTTGGGTGTAAATGATTCCTTTAATAGTTAACAAGGATTATCTTTTTTGTTGTTCTTGTCAATACTCCAGCAATTAGATTTGGGTGAGAATTGAAGAGTAGGCTGTGAGGAATATTACCAATACTAAAATGAGGGCTGAAACTACTTTGGGTCACAATTGGTATAGAAGAGCAGACCCAGTGCTGACTGTTACAGTTGTTATGTCAATTAATCAGAAATGCCACACAATTTTAGCCTAACAGAGCATGTTCAAAAAACATCTCTATCGCTGTCTGACATGGAAGTTGTAGTCTAAACTCAGTCAGTTCAGTTTCCGTGCCCACGTGGTATGTAAACATTTGAAATTTATCTGCAATACTTTGTGTGCCACATAAATACCCGTTTCCTTCCAAAGGTTGACAGTCAATGTGCAAGCTACACATGAATCAAGGATTTGGTTGTTTAAAAACTTTCTGTTTAATGACAAAGCTGATAAGTTTCAGGTTGTTTTTGAATGGCAATGGAAGCAGTAAATGTGGACTGCATGTCTTTGCTGCAGCGGCTGTGGTTGTTCCAGTGCTGGAACTGTGGTCTGCTTGGTGGGAGCTCTGAACGTGAAGGGAAAGTGGAGGTCTATCATGCCGGACAGTGGGGTACCATTTGTGATGACCAGTGGGATGATACAGATGCAGAGGTAGTGTGCAGGCAGTTAGGTTTTGGGTAAGCCACATTCACGTCTTGAGGTTTCATACACACAAACACCATCAGATTTTACTGTCCTGTGCTTTCTTTAGCCTGAACTTTTCTCCCAGTGGTTTCTATAGTAATAAAATGAATGACAAGCAAACAAATCTGCCTTTTTTTGGTATCAATAATTATTATTTTTTTTTTATCATTGGATCCCCAGGGGCTAACCTAGTAAACCTAGGATTACAGTTTAATCAAGGCTATCCTTATAGCTCGTCTCTATAGCCTTGTGACTGTTAGTCCAAGGGAGTCAAGGATCAAATTCTTATCAACTCCCTGATTGCATTGCATGGCAGTCTTCAAGACTTAAGTATGAACCAGCCTTTAGACTGCTTTTCACGTGCTGTGTCATGCTGCTTTTCTTATACCATGGGGCAAGTGAACAACAGTTAGTTATTTCATGAAAAGGCAATACTTGAAAATGTGAACACTTGAGGTTGCCTTCATGAATCAGGGACATTGTTCCTGTGTGGTGCCTTTAAAATGCTTTGACAGTGATCGATCAGTTTAACAAGTTGCAAAGCTACTAAAAATGTTCCATAATTAGAATCCATAATTAGAAATTGTTACAGATGCATGCCTCTGTTTGCTGTCTGAAAATGAAGCCAACAATTAAAAATCTCTGCCTTCTAATAATTTAGTTGGAACCCTTTATATACCCTTATTATAAGTCAGTTTTGTCAGCAGCATGTTAAGGGTTAAGTTGTTACTATTTAGCATTATCTAGCGTTAAGATACATGTATATAATTACAATATAAACTGTACTCAGATGTTGAGTATTCCCCCTCAAATAAAACTGCCCCTCATAATTATCATTTTCATAATGTAAAAAACTGTTTTGTATGCCTCATTATATTTAACACAATGTTAAAAGAAGGATGTCACATTTTCTATGTAGACAGCAAACACAAGTACTTGTGATATAATAAAAAGCAATGATTTTATTCCTGTTCACTAATCAAAGTTGCTAGGTTGATATCTTTTTTATTATTTATTTATTACTTATTAATTTCATATTTTGTGGTCACCAGTTATTTTTATTGTTTTCTCCCCAATTTAGTAATGTTCAATTATTTTTAGGCTAAGCCCACCGCTGTCACCCCTGCACTGACTCTGGAGGGGCGAAGATGAACACACGCTGTCCTCCGAAGTGTGTGCCGTCAGCTGCCCGCTTTTTTCCCCACACACTGCAGACTCGCCATGCAGCCACCCAGAGCTACAGCGTCGAAGGACAAAGCAGCCCTGGCCAGCTTACAGACAAGCCCGCAGGCGCCCGGCCAGACCACAGGGGTCGCTGGTTCGCTGTGAGCCGAGGACACCCTGGGAGACCTAGCCCCTGTGTGTGTGACCTAATTACAAACTCCTGCAGCAGCCATAAAAATTATTTCCTGCTTCACACCAACAGACATATGTAAAGATGTAGGGATATTAGGAATTGCTTTTATGTATAGAAATTTTTAAAATGAATAATCTCCAAATAGTCCCTGAAATGAGAAATTCTCATTCTAGATGGTAGCCTGCGTTTAGTGGGTGGAATGGGCAGCCATGAAGGACGTCTGGAGGTGTACTATGAGGGGCAGTGGGGCACTGTCTGTGATGATGGCTGGACAGAATCTAATATCCAAGTTGTGTGCAAACAGCTGGGATTCAGGTACTGATTGACGAAATGTAAACCATTATACACCAATTATTCTACTTGTTTTGTAATGTGGAAACCTGTTCATTAGGAATCGAAATTGTTTAGTCATTGGCTTTATTAATGTATGTAACCAGGAAAGAACAAGTTTACAGTACAAAAGGGTGCTAGTAAGATAATAAACTGACAGCAGCAAAAAAGTACAAGTAAATCATTAAAAACAGTTCAATACTTAATAACATAATGGAGAATTAAAACATAAGAAGAACCGGTAATTGACAAATCAGTCAGCAATCAAAGAATTTAAAAGAAAGTCCATAAAACATTCCCAATGCTTCTATATCTGACTGATTGTATTTTGTATTTATGTAAAGATACGTTGAAGGTTCTGTGCAGCACCGTTTTGCAGTGGGTACAGGGCCAGTCTTCTTGGATGATGTGAGCTGCTCCGGGAAAGAGTCCTGTCTGGTACAATGCAGAAGAAGAGAATGGAGAAAGCATGACTGCACTCATCAGGAGGATGTGTCGGTTGTCTGCAGTCCTGACTGGGATGTCAATGCGATTCCATCCAGTGAGTATGACCTAAGGTGACCAGATGTCCCGTTTTGGATGGGACAGTCCCACTGGTCTTAGTGTCCCTAGAAACCTTCTTGGGGCGTTCATTTCGTCCCGTCTTTTCCACAGAGTATCATTGTGCTAGTAACAGAATATTGTTTTTTCATGGAGGCTGCTCTGTTACTACCATATCTGTTACTAAAATGTACTGGCAGCTGTCCTCATCTAAATCATCACTCTTGCTACCTGAAGAGGTTAGACTAGGGAGGTCTAACAATAATGGCTTATACAGGTACCATTGTATCGTGTTGGAATTATTCTCTTCGTCCACGATAGTTGTATATCTGCGTGCAGAAATCAATGCCGTGGATTACTATTTACCTTACTTTACTTCAGAAAGAAATTCTTGTTTGTGCAATCAGGGCAGCTTCTCAAATTCAGAAAAGCTGATTCGTGGGCTTCATTTATTGTACACAGTCAAAATACAGGATATTTAACACATTTCATCACCTTTAATAGTAATAGATTAGTAGCAGAAAGTGGCTGAAAAATCATTGTATTTATTATTACTACTATTTGTACTTATTAGCAGACACCCTTATCCAGGGTGACTTAGTTATTACAAAATATCACAATACAAAATATCATATTACACAATATCACATACGAAATCACGTTACAGATACGAGCAGTTATAAAGTACAGAAATCAGTAGAAAATAAGATTAAAAATTCAAATAAGAGCAAAATAAAGAATACATTACATTTCAGAGCAAATTCGACTGTTAAACTTAATACAAATATCTACCTACAATCACGGCACACTGATCCAATCCACTATACTTGTATAGAAATTAAAATTAAGACAATAAGAATTTATTCACAAAAACATATCACCATGAGTCTCTGCATTCATGTTGAATATGATATTAAATCAAGCCTTGCCGAAGTGAAAATAAAAGCCTTAGAGCTTCCCTGCAGTTTAGAAGTTATTCACAGTATTTCCATACTGTTCCACTTTAAGGACTTAAAAATGTGGTCACCTTAGTATGACCACCCTACTACTCCAGTATACCAGGCTGTGTCAATATGAAAACTGGGGTTTTCAAGAAGGCTTTCACTTTAGAATGGGTCATCTGAACACTTTAACCTGTTGCTCAGTGTTTGTACTGAAAAGACACAGAACCAGAATTATTTACTTTCCTATTCATGTAGATTTTCAGTTTGTCATATCCTGTCATGACAATCTGATGACAAAAAAAAAAAAAAAAAAAAAAAAGTGTAATTAATGTGCTTATAAATTTAGGTCAGCAACCCTGTTCACATTTGCGGTTTATGGTGCCTTTGCACGTTCACATGTGACTGAAAAGCAGGATTTTTACACGCCTAAAAATGTGGCCAATGCTTTTTTTTTTTTTTTTTTTTTAAATAGAATGATTGCCTGCCCTCAGAATGGAGTTGCGCTTCGCGATGACCCTGTAATCCTTCATTAGGTAGCAAACATGTTTACAAGGAATACTATATATTCTTTTGGTCCAGTACATCGTAACAATTGTTTTTTATCTAGGATTCCCCCCCCCACCCCCCCCGTGTACCAGTGACAATAACACACCAGGACAATAATAACAAATTTAGTGAAAGCCTACTTTGGAGATTTGCAATTTAGTTTTTCAACTTCAGAATTCAGCACTTCATGGCAATGCCTAGAAGTTGGAATAATGGCAGGAAGTACCATTTTTCCACTGACTTTTACCATGGCAATGGAAGTAATTGTTAGGGTATCAAAATGAAATGGGTAGTGGGAGGAGAGCGCTTGGCTTATGGATTCGAGAATACATGGATGACGTGACAACCATGACTACAACAGTAGCCTGCACTAATTGGTTATTGGGCAAATTAACCAATAACATCAAGTGGGCACAAATGCAATTCAAGCCCACTAAATCAAGGAGCATCTCTATAAAGATAAAGGGACTTGGGAGGTGATGCTGGGATGCCAGAATCACTGTCGAGCCTTCTTGAGGTGTCGTGGGCTAGTCGACGAAACTCAGAGGACGGAAGGTGCCCACTTGAAGACCCCAGAGATGTACCCTACTTAGCTCAATCCAGACGGCTGTCATGCTGTTGTGCTGGGGAGACCGCACTGTGGTTGATCCCCGGAGCCAGCATCACAGCCACTGTGTGCGCTGATGCGCTGGGGAGGCAAAATAAGTTGATCCCTGGAGCCAGCATTACACTTCAGCCATCAACACCAGGCAGAAGGTTATCTGCATCAACAGATGGAAAGAAGTGCAAATGGATGGATATGCAGATGGCTCACATTAGTTTACTCTAAAGCAGGTTTCCTTAGTAGGTGTTTATCTTGGCTAGAGACAACTTCAAATCCTCATGATGTTTTCATCATAATCCTTACTGTCTCGTTCCACCTCTGAACACCCCAACCATGAGTGGCTGATCCACTCTATTATACAGCTGTGTCAGGGCTAGATTGCTTCTCAATAAATCAATCGAGCCCAGGCACATTCTGCACGTGAAGTGATTTGGCAGGGAAGATAATTAACCCTTCCCTGCCAACCTAAAACAGTGCCCAAATTTTTAAATTAAATTTTTAAACATTTTAAATAGCACTTAACACAAAGTAAACAAAATATGCATATGTACCCCACCACAGATTTTATATATATATATAGTAAAACTTCAAATGATCACTGATCTCCAGTATTTGCTGGGTCTCTAATAAGAGCCGGGTTATGAATAATATAATGCATGTCATACTTAATGTTCCAGCCAACACACACATGGCTGTACAGCGAGCTTACCAATTTGTTAAACAGCAATGAATGTAGTCCAGGAGGGGTTCCAAAAGACTACATTTCCCAGAATACCATGAGAGGGAGCCTGGATGGGATTCACCTGGCTCCAGATGGTAATGGATACCACCTGCCTGCAATTAGAGGGCAGGTATTTAACCAGTGAAAAGGTTTGTTCTGGGCAGTCTGTGTGTGGAGTGAAGGTAGCGTGGAAACCTTTTGTATTTGTTCTACCGGTAAATGGTGTAGAGGTCTTGTTTTATAGTTAGGGATTTACCTGAAAAGTTTAGTACGTACTCAGAGTGGGAGTTAGGTGTTTGTTTTGTTTGTTTTATTATTGTAAATAGAGATAGTGCCCCTTTTGGTAGTGTGGCAAGGCTGCTATCATCATGCAGTTATGTAATTTCTGGGGTTTCAGGGTTGTAGACAGACTACTGACACCTAGTATGCAGTAACTAACTTATTTATTCAGTCCAAAACATGGCAATAGAGTGACTGGCCCTTTAAATGCAACCAAGGGGAAAAAAAAAATGTACCAAATTCAAACAAAAAAACCTAGCTCTCTGTAAGCTCTTCCTTAACTTTGGCATTTACCTTGTTTAGTCCAAGTCTATAAAGGAGAGGGCTAATTCCTGCTCCCTTTCTTAACCAAAAGGTTATATTTATATTTCAGTTTTACCTTTCTTTCCAGTTGCGCTGCCAAAACTTCTTGTTTCCTTCAGCATTGTTTATAACCATACCTCCTGCTAACACCACCAACCAAGGATTGTTTGTACTGATCTTTTATACCAGCCCTTATTAGTTAATTGTAACCAGCTGTATATTGAACTAATTTGGTATACCCAAATTGGCCTCAATAGACCACTGCCTTATGGGAGATGTAGTTTTCTGTCTCTCTGAACTACATCTCTCGCCTCCACTGCTTCTGCAGTGGTACGTGGGGTCCCTGATACCGGGACCAATATATCTCCCTTCTGCTATTGTACCCCATACTTTACTACAATATTAAAATTGGCATGCAAATACTTAATCTTGTGTCTAGGTCTATTTTAAAAGGGCTATAATTGCTCTTATTTGAAATTGTTCTTATCCATGTATTGTACTTACTAGATGCTCTTAATGGAATTTACTCTTATGAGCAAATATGTTACTATAACTTGAACTGCTCCTAGTCAAATTCGCTCTTACTTGTAATTATTTACCTTAATCTTTATTTTGCTCTTAATTAAATGTGATATTTATTTTTACTGTGCTTTGCAATATTTTGTATTTTATTTTATAACAACTATAAGATGCCCTGCTAAGAAATAAACACTTAATAATCTGTAATTAAGTGATCTCGAAATGATGGCTATGGTTGTCATCTGAAAAAAATTATATTGTAACTAAAAGCAGTTTTTGTAGAGTGCAGAAAGGACTACATATGCAGTGTGGCCTGCAGTCGAGGGATCTGTTTTCTGCCTGGAGTCAGGCCACATGTAGGGCACCCAAATGTAAAAGAACATTAAAAGATTGGGAATGATTACACCATTCCATTGGTATTTATTCCAATGTAATGCTCCCTGATATAACTTGGATAATATGTGAAAGAAGGACTTTATCTGGAATGTGGAAAGTTCATTATGTCTAGTTACTTTGCATTCTACTGGACTGGTAAACCTGTTACAGGTTTAAACCTTAAACCGAAAGCATATGTGGTATAAATCTTTGACCTCACTACCTGGGTTAACTGCTTTTATCAACAAACACAAAAAATGTATTTCATAAATAATTCATTTACAAAGTTAAACTTAGGAGTCAGGAGCCTCCTAAAAGCAGCTGAATGTCCCATCAGCTTCCATCACCAAGACAAACTATTTTATGGATGGCTCTTTAATTCAGCATGAGCTCTAGTCCCTTTAACATTTAAAATGGCATTTGCGAGATAAGCTCTTAAATTGGTTAATATCCCTTCTTTGAATCAACTGCTCAGAAAAACAAGTACAGTTGTCTTTAAGCAGCAGGCAATGGAGCATCTGCTTTTGCACCCAAAGCTACCTCAGGATGAAATCTGAGATGCTCTGGGTTTTAAGTTGCTGAATGCGTACACATGTTTTATGTAAGGCACTGAGTCATAGCCTTTCCAAGGCAATTTATTTATGGCCTGTTGACATTTTCATCAAAAGCAACTTAATAATCTAATGATGGATAGTGGTCTGTAAAATGTGATGTGTTCCACATGTTTGTATGGTGAGGCGTAGAAATTAGCTCTAATATATATATATAATTAGTAGTATGACAGGGGGGGTGTTAAAATCCTCCCTGCAAAACACATGTCAAAATGTTTGTTTAATAATGTGTTAATTGTTCTGGCAGTTAACCACAATTGTAAATTGGTACAAGCTGCCTCAATTTTGTTAATGCTGTGGGGTATAAAAACCCCACAGATCATTCATTCAGGGCTGATGAAGAAAGCCCAGTTGTGAACCGTAATAAGAAAAAGTACTCTGTGTTAGACCCCATTCACACTTACTGAGCCGGCCTTGGGCTGCCTCAAATTTTCGTTCACAGTTGAGGTTTTAGGGGGCCTAAGTGTGTTCACATGTGTGGCTGAAAAGGAAGCCTAAATTGCGATTAAGTGCTTGTCGGGAATGTAAACAGTGACGTAAACATTGCATTCCCGGAAGTCAACATAAGAGATTGAGTTGGGAAATTTGCAAACATAAATATGGCCATCTTATGTGTAAATGCATCAAACAAGGACTTGTACATTATATTAGTCACAATACAAATTACTATATTAATAGTAACCTGAACATGAAACATTGTATGCGTTATTTATCAATACTGAGATTTACAATCTTGGCTAAAATCTGAAGTGTGTGTGTGTGTGTGTATATATATATATATATTATATATATATATATATATATATATATATATATATATATATATATATATATATATATATATATGTTTTATCAGTTTAATGAAAGCTGTATGATGAAGAAATACTTACCATTCATGACTGAGCCATCATCGTTAAAAGTGTTGGTGTATTCAGTGCATTCCCTGTTGCTATTTTCTGGCCTGGAGATCACTGGTCCCATAAAATCCAAGATCCATGGTGTGTTTATCTCTGGCCTGCTCCTCAGTATTTCCGAAGGGCGTGTCATGGACATTTGCAGAGCTTTCTGAAATGTCATAGTAATAAAATAATGACTTGGATCGCATTATTGAGGAGTTTGGTGATAAAACAAGTGAGAGGATTTATCAGTATGCACGTCTATAAGGAGGTATGTGAAAAATACAGCAAACAAGGGGTGGAGCTTGGCTGGAGATGAAGGACTGAGTGTTCTTTTGCGATTCAATACCCTTTAAACCTGTTTTACTCTGAGGGGGAAAAAAATATTTAAAACTGTGTGTAAAATTAACGGTGTGCGTGTGAAAATAAATTGGACCTGACTCGTCTGACAAGCGCTGAATAAATGGACCGCTAAGGGTTAATTTCTGCATCATCCCAGTTGCTTCCTCTTAAAACCGACATTGTTTGATCTACTATGCTCGACCTAGTAGGGGAGTGGTTTGAGCTACGTCACCGCGTTGACGAGTTAACACCAGGGCCTGCGTTGGGTTCACACATGCAGATAGGCCGGCCCTGTAGCGGCATTGGTACTTTAGGCAGCATCAAAAAGCTGGTCTAAATTTCACTCGGTCCAGGGCTGCCTTTTCATTTTTCGAGCGTTCACACATGAGAGAAGACAAGTGTTAACAGGGTCTTAGTTTGCAAACACAGTACTGCAAAGTTTATTTTGTGTATTTTTTTTTGTTTTACAGGGAAACAGCTTAGCTGTCCTGTCTGTAGTGAGGTTCCTGTGTGTCTAGTTAGTGCTTGAATAGAGCTAGGTTTTTGTTTTCTTTATTTTTAATTTCGTTGTGTTAAAATAAATGTGCGCAAGCACATTAAAAAAACAAACATCTGTGGTCTTGGTTTGTAAACAGTGCTGAGAAAGAACCTGGAAGAGAGCAATCTTATATAATATAATATAATCTCAGCCACACCGTGGTTTCAGTTTTGTTTTTGGAGCTAATGAGATTAAACCTGTGAAGGTAATATAATGATAAATAATGACTGGTCTGTATCACTTAGCACTATTTTTGAACTAATGTTACTGCAGTTCAGGATTCGTGCTAAAAGGGCTGACAAAACCAGCACTGAGTGTTCACAGAGTAGCATATGTTTGTTTAACCTTACCATTTACAGATGTTGGTCCACTTCAACCCTAGAATGTTCATTAGGGTATCTTTGAGAACAAAGATGGTTAGGGCAGAGACGTAGTCTTCTTTGTTATATATATATATATATATATATATATATATATATATATATATATATATATATATATGCCTTTTAAGCCCGGAATAATTCTGGTCGCTTTTCTTGTTTCAGTTACGATGGGCAACAAACCTGATATGACTGACTTGGCTGACACATGAGCACCCTGCCACTCCCTGAAGGAATTAGAGGTGGTTGAATTTATTAGGAAATGGTCACATATACCCTCAGAACAATTTAAACAAATAAATCACTTCCAAACTGGCTGCACTCTAATGACTGTGTTATGCAAGGCCGTTTAATTAAGTACATTAAAATGTAACTACATTTAGTTTTAGTTTTCTCCTGGAGGATTTTGTTGCCATGTTATTTTTGTATTATTTATTTATCAATGTGTTATATGTGTGCCTGATTCCTAGGTCTGCCTATGCGACTGATGGATGGAGAAAACAAGAAGGAAGGACGTGTGGAGATTTATATCGGTGGCCAGTGGGGAACAATTTGTGATGACGGATGGACTGACAGGAATGCAGAAGTTGTCTGTAGGCAGCTGGGCTACAAGTAATTTACTGTTTTTTTTTTGTTGTTTTTTGTGGGTATGAGATACATCTTGCCACAGTACTGATTCACATGGGTAACATTCCCAGTTCAACATTATCCTGAAAGAAAATGTTTAATAATTAATTATTTATGTTTTATTTCTGGTAGCACAAACTTTATGTTTGTGTATATGTTTAATGGGTTTTATAAAATCTGGTTCATCATAAGGTATTTAAGTTCACATCATTGTATACATATATTTGTATACTCTATTTTCAATAAGTACAGTTACTGTTAAAATTTGCTTTCTAGATGGATTACCCATAATCTACTGACATATCTTGTTTATACTACTTGACTGAAATATGTGATATACAAATTAGGGGGTACATACATATTAAGCACATACAAACATGTATTTAATTCTACAGAAGCTATTGTTAATTTTGATTACACAGCTTACGTTTTGTTTCCCTTTTTGTGGATCGGTATTACGTATATAATATATATATATATATATATATATATATATATATATATATATATGATCTTGGTTAGCGGTTTGTAAATTACTTCTTTCATTTATTTTTAATGGATACTGGTTAACAATTAAATAGTGGAGAATTGGTAAACATGTCTAAAATATGTTTTTCCCATTCTCTTTTCTAAAGCATTTCAGCCTCCTTTCTTTGGTTGGTGGCTTAGTGGACAGGAAATTCCTAAACACTGCAGTTAAACTAATGTAACGCAACTAAACACCGCAGTAGAAGAGCCGCCAGCTATTCTAATCATTTCAACATTGAGAAATCCTGTTGAAAGCTGAAGGATTGTCAAAACCTATTAACAAGGCAATACATTCACCTTTATGCTAATAATATTTTGACAGTTTGATAATTATCTGTTATCAGAGGAATCTGCACCTGTGAATATGTCATTCGCTAAGTATGTTTTGGAAAATAATCATCTGGAAATTAGGGGAAGTTTTCAAACCATTAATCTAGTATCTGGTACTTAAGGTTATTCAAAAAAGACGTTTTTGTCTAAAATGTTTAAAACGCTTTTAAAAAGTCAAGGAACTAGAGGTTGACCCTTTTACTATGAGTGAGTATTTTTCCCTTAACACACACTGTCGCTGTAGCTTTCACACAAGTACAGATGAGAAAAAAATTGTCCTAAGATTTTTTAGCAAAATGGCAGGTGCTTAAGAAAATGTTGAAAGTTATTTTGTAACACAAAGCAGTTTTGTTAGCTGAGCTTGTGTTTATAAACAAACCCTCCTTGTGCTGCAGGGGTCTGGCCAAAGCTAGAACCATGGCTTATTTTGGAGAGGGAAAGGGACCTATCCATATAGACAACGTCAAATGCACAGGAAATGAAAGGTCTTTGACTGATTGCATCAAACAACCGATTGGTGTGCATAACTGTCGCCATAGCGAGGATGCTGGGGTGATCTGTAACTATGGCGAGGAGAAGACAACAGAGAGGAGCAAAGGTACGAGTGTGATAAGTTGCTGACATTATTGTTTCAATACAAGCAATAATCAATTAACTAATAAAAAAAACAGTTGCATTTTAACCACACTTTAGTGTAAGCCCATTCTTGGTTAAAATAAAAATATAATAGAAATGTGCATAGAACGTTAAATTACTTGGTATGTAAACATGAAACGATTGTATTTTTTTTTTTTAATTAAATTAAATCACGTAAATAAATTGAACATTGTTTGGTTGGATGCAGTGGCATTGCTAGGCATGAACATTTGGGTTGGCCCCAGCTTTGGGTGGATGGACAATGACCAAAGGTCTCACGTCACAGGAAATACTGTATTACTTTGAAATAACGTTGCACTTGAATTAGTGCCATCCTCGAATTAACGCCTCACTTGGATATCAGCTTTTTAATAGACGCTGCCCTCGAATAAATGCCGCTATCAATAAAGAGTCGTAAAAGTTTTTTTTTTTTCTACTCCTGTTCAAAAAATAAAGAAACCCGTAACTCTGGCTATGTACATGTGACACTCCCAAAGAGACTGCAGCCTCAATCCACCATGTAATACAGACTAATGTACACACACCTTAGTAAGCACATTTTATTTTATGGTACAGTCCTGAAAGACAACCCAAGATGAACTACTTACAGCACAGCACCTTTGTATTTATTTATTTATTTATTTATTTTCCAGCAGAGTTCAGTACCAACACAGCAGGGGATAAAACAAGGGCTGTCTGTTTACCTCGTCCACATCTTGGATGGTAAAAATTTAAACTCGGAGGAACTTTGGTCTTTGCCGGTCACTCTAACCACTATCCAAAAGCTGTCTGAAAATATCTTCTTGTAGGGGGTTTAGTTTAGTTTTTTATTCAGTTGCAATTTTACTCATATATGCACCGAAATATATATATACTATATATATAATATATATATATATATATATATACTGTCTATGAGAAGATTTAGTTTTGGTTTCTCTTACAGAGAAATTACAAACAAGCAGGTAAATTATAGTGAGGAAAAAAAAAGTGAGTAGGATATATTTTAGTTTTAACAGAAATCAAACCGATATTCAGAGGTAATATTTTTCGTTAAGAAAAACAACTGCATCTAACTCAACTACCGTTCTCTCTCCTTTTCTTGTCCTCCCCCATAGCAACAAATACACACTCCTGATTCGTTGGTACAGTACTCCCCTGAGCTCCCAACTCCCACCTAATAGGCTCTCATTAACTGGCAGTAAATGTACTGTATTCAAGCCCCCAAAACACACAAATATATTGCTGCTGATCGGAGGCTCTCACTTCACCACTTCTAAAATGCCTTAAATCATGTAATAAAATACTGCATCGTTCAAAAACCATAGTATTTCTGATAAGTGCTGCCCTCGAATAAACGCCACCTTCAATTAAGTGCCACAGCCATTTTGAACAATTTTAAATAAACGCAGCTACACTAATTAAAAGTAATAAGTTCAAGCGACTTGTCAGCTGTCTTAATCCTGTCCGTGGTAGAGAAGAGCCACCATGAACTGTACAGGTGGTCATTGGGAGCATGGTCAAAAATCTTAAGTGCGTACGTATTTGGAAATATATCCAAATTAGTGTTGGATAATTTTTCCCCACAGTCGATTTGCACTTTATTTGTTGAACATAGACTGAAACTTCAGCTTCATCCATATTAATGCTGTTGAAAGTACATGCCAGTTGTAGACTTTCTCTGGCCAGGAGGGAGTTGCAGTAGTGAAGGTGGGACAGTACCAGGGCCTGAACTAGGAGCTTGTGGAGTAGTTGGTGAATTCTGTATATGTTGCTGAGAGTAACAGAGGGAGGGGTTGAGGGTGACACAGAGGTTCTTGGTGGATGAGGAGGGAAAGAGGGTTGTGGATTCAAGAGGAAGATTGCTCAAATATGATTCCACATTGCTCTCATATCTTCAGTAGAGTGCACCCTGGTTGACTTTCCCAAAGATGAAGTAGCAAACAAATCATCCAATTGATTTGGTAATTCTCTTCCGACATGGTGCTCCACCCCAATTTACAATGTTGTACTTTCATTTGTACATTCAATTCATTTTAAGACATCGTTAAGTCGCAGAAACTTTCTTTCAAGGCCTTCTGTCAGATCAATGCAGTCAGTAATCGATAGTTGAGCTTTGCAACCCCTAAGTAGCAAAGTCAGTCATTTAAAAAAATAAAAATAAAAAATACTGCTAAAAACAAGAACTTTGTTTTAATTTGTTGAAGAGACTGAGCATCCATTTATGTTTGTCCACAGCACTCTGTAAACTCTGCTAACACTTCAAGTATGACATTGTAAAGCATTAGCATTTTGCTCACCGCACCAGACTTGGAGCGCCATCGTGTTTCAATTGCCCATTCAAGTTCAAGGCACTGTCACTCAGGATGTAGTTGTTTTTGAGTCTCCAAAAAACAAGAGTGCCTGTAAAATCTCGTCATAAAAGCATGCAACAAGTTCATAACCTCAAAGTGTCAACATTTGCAGATATTTCAGATACTGTGGGGGGGGGGAGAAAAAAAAAACTGGTTAAGACTATCATGTACAATAGACATAAATAACTTGCTTAAATTTGTGGTTTAAAATTACTTGAATTCCTCCTTTATTTCCGGACATAGCAAATGCCCCATCAAAACTGAAGCCGACACACAATTTAGGATCCAGCTCTACTTCTAAAACTTGAAGAATTTTCACCAAAATTCCATTGAGTCATGTCAGCTGTGTCCACAAATCCCATCGCTCACACTTTAACTGCAGCATTATGCTCTCATTTTGACACATCTTTACATTAATCACCAAGTATTGCATAGTAATTGTTGGGGTTTTCGTGTAATTCTTGTTTTATCTTGGGCAGTGTTAAGCTGCAGCTTCTAGAAGGTCGTTTTGTATATATGGGCTCATCATTGTGACATTTGTCACCATATTTCCTTATTAGTTTGAAAAGCTGCAGAAAGTTCCCATTTGTTTAAAGCTTTCTGGCTTTCTCTGTGTCCACGTAAAGACATTTGTTGTTTTTCGCAGAACAGCACAATATCAAGCACAACTTTTTAACATGCTCATGGTTTTTACCTGTTAAGCGAATGTTCATTGATAGATGACACTGTTTATGGTTGTCATTTTTAGAGAGTGCCATGACTGCATGCGCTTTGCTTGACGAGTGTTTTGAGCAGGCCTGGTGAATATGCCTACACATTTTACAGAACACTGCATTTTTAGATGTGCTACATTTCATCCGTTGAGTAGCGGCTGGTGAATTCTGAGACGTGGTGTGTTAATATAAAAATTAAAAAAACATATTATGAAAGATGTTTTTTTTTTTGAAAGCTATGCGCATACAGTAACTACAGATGGGGGGGGAGTCATTAAAAAAAAAAAAAAAAAAAGTAAATAAAATAACCCGATAACGTTTCTCTTTCACACCCACACGTATAATTAACATTATACAATCAGGGATTTTAATACAGCACAATATGTAACTGACAAGTCTGTGCTCACCTGCTTACGGCTGTTTTATCTGCGAAACACTGCGTCCTGGCAACAGATAACAACACGCCCCACAGAGCAATGAACACGTATGGGCATTGCCATTCAGCACAGAGCTCAGGAATCTCTGCTGCGCATGTGCTACAGGGGCCCAGGGAAACCGCCCAGGGTCCTTACTGCACATGCTCATGCTCATTTGCAACAAAACTCAAAAAATTCTTACTGGTGGGGTGGTGCCCCAAAGCCCCTTGTACACCAGCCATGTCTGATGTGGTGCAACTCTGCAATTTTTTACTACAGATAACAGAAGTCGGAAAAGACTAGAGTTTCAGCTGAGTCGGCATTTCATCGATATTCGATAAATCAGAAGGCCAGCTTGGAATTCCCTTGCCATTAGGAGCGTTAGTTGTAACTGGACTGGTTCCACATTTATTTTCACCTGTTGCCATTTCCACTGCTAAGTAGATGTAAATGAAGAATTTGCAGATTGGAAGGAAGAGTTGGTTTTGTGGATTCATTATCTGTATGTTGTCTTGTAAAAAAAAATTAAAGATTCATTGTTTTTCCATAGTGACTGCTGCACTACTACTAATTAGAATGCAGGTTTGCTTAATAAAACTGAACATTTTAATATAAAGTTGGAAAATGGAAAGCCTGTGACACTGGGGGAAAAGAAATAGCTTATTTGTCTTAAATTTTAGCTCCCATCTTCGTGGTGTGCAGTTTAAAAAAAATAAATAAATAAAAAATCGGATCTATAAATGTACTTAAACTTGGCTTTCACATAGGTGCAGATTTGGCCCACCCATGGCTACACCCCTAGTTATGTGTCAGAGTAATTTGGGAGAGGATATTTTTTGTATGTGTTGTGACTCCCTGAAACCGATAAATATGATTGATTTTAAATATGATTTTGTGTTATGTTCTTTACAGTAACTAAACCAAACTGTCTTTGTTTTGTAGACCCTTTTTATTCAGCTTGTGGCCTACGATTAGTTCACACACGCCAGAAGAGGATTATTGGGGGGAAGAATTCCTTACGGTAGGTTTTGTTTTATATACAGTACCAACACATGTTTTGTTCATTTTCATTGTATCAGTATGTTTCTGTTATGGTTATTCTTCCACAGAACAGCATTTCATTTGCAAAACGCTCCAATCATTAGCTCTTTCAAAGGGCTCTGTCATCTAAAGTAAATTATAGGACGTGATGTACAGACAGGAGTGTATTGCTTGTCTGCATAACCTGCAGCAATTGCTTTATTTAAACAATACTTTAGTCTTCTGAAATTGTTTGATCTAACCAGTGTTAAGAGATGAGTTTGACAGAGCTTTGATTATCAGCAATTTAGAATTGGGTTATCAAGAATACTTGGTCTCTGTGTCATTTTAACACAGTGTTAATCAGAGATCATGCTCTAAAATGGCCCCACATTCAGTTATTAGTATAGAAAATTTGGGTTTATAGAAGTATAGCAGGTGTACAAGCATCACATTTCAGTAATTTTGATATAGGGCTCATAGGCAGAACATTGCTTTTGCAGGGCTAGTGATCATCTATGATAATTATATCAAATGATACCATTTTTCCACTGTTCTACATATTTAGCCATTGGTAAAAGGATTCAAATTGAAAACAGATATGAGAATCAATTGATTGAGCATAATCTGATGTGTGTAGCAGAAATGTGATTCCAATGAGCAGCTCAATGGCTCGCTTGTTCCTTTCTCTCTCCACTCTCCACTCTCTACTCTCATCCATTCACTGTTTTACTAAATCATCATAAATCACACAGAAAACACCTTGTTCTGTCTTTCAGGGGTGGGTGGCCGTGGCAGGCTGCCATTCGGTTGAGAACAGCGCATGGGGACGGGAGGCTGGTGTGTGGAGCCACGCTCATCAACAGCTGCTGGATCCTCACAGCGGCCCACTGCTTCAAGAGGTCAGCTCTAACTTTTGTTTCTGCCTGTGATGGGAACGATGCCCTGTTCAGTGTTGGATGGCAAAGTGAAGCATTAGAATTTAACTTTAGCTTGCACATACTTTATATCTACAGTATATGCTACATCCATTTATATGCAAAGTTTGAAATCCAGTTTGGAAAGTGTGATAAAAGCATGGGCTGAATGAGTTGTGGATAGTGCTTGAAATAGGGCAGTACTCACCAGTGCAGAGTACCCCCACTTCTCAATTTCAAATATTTGAGTCCCACCACTTCTGAATTTAAAACATTGAGTAGCCCTTTGGCGCTTATCACTGCCTATCTGCCTGATTTCTTTTCCAAACTGTCAGCTGCAATTATATGGCTTTCTAGTTACTTTGTTATCCCAGCAGCAGCTGCAAGATTTACGTCACAGCAGAGCGTAGACTGCAACTCCCAGAGTGCATTACAAAACAACTGCAACTCCCAGAGTGCATTGCAAACCAGAGCGGGGTAATTTATTTTGAATGGATTAGGTCAAGTCACGTTTAGACTCAGTACCGATTAGATGAAAGGAGCTGGACAGGGAGAGAGAGAAAGAGAGACAGAGACAGAGACAGCTGGACAGCTGGACAGGGAGACAGGGAGACACACATTTTCATACTTGCACACCAGAGCCGAGGCGGAACTAAGCCGAACTGTTTACATTCACGTATTGTACGTGTACAAAGTAGTAGTACGTGTAGAAAAAAATTGTAAAAAAGTCAACCGCAGGACAAAAAAAGGCTTTATACATGTTTTGTTATGGTTTTTTTTTATTAAAAATGGTTTTAAAAAAATTACAAGGCATTCAGAGGACGTCCAGTAGGATGACATTGGTTTAAAATAAAATACGCACGTCAACAGGCGCATGGTTTCCACAGTCTGCACTATTATCACTATTACAAAAACAATTAATTGCTTAGCTAGGTAGTTGTTATCTTTAGTATTTTTTTCATGTAATCAAACCAAGTAGTGTAAGAAGTTGCTTGTATCGTTCATGACGTTTTTCAAATCAAGTAAGCTTATTTTTGTGCCTAAAAAACGAATGGAGTTGCAGCCAGTGTCTTAAAGGCACTCTAGCTGAAATCGTAAAGTAATTTAAAGTAGGCTACAAACGTGGCAGCGGACTGTTTAATAATAATAACTTTAAAACGTTAGAGTTTTTGAAAAATGTCAGTAAAAATAGATTTAAAGTAGGCCTATTAAAAACTAAATCTAAACATAACATATTTAAATATATTTCTTTATAACTTGTTTTTATACATGCAGTGTTAATATACGTTCCTTTTTTTTTGTTTGTTTTTTTTAAAATTACCATATCGGTCGTTGCAGGTCTGTGACCAAGAACTGCATCCATTAAATCATAATTTTTACTTTTTTTGCTGTCTGACCCGCTTTATTGTTATGATTTTTACTTTTTTTGTAATCCTGTTTTAATTTTTTTTTTTATTTATTTTTTTGACGCCTGTGAAATATTTTGGTAGACTTTGTTTCTGACAAATGGGGGGGGGGTGCTGCTGCATCAGAAAAAGTTTGTATTTAGTCGTGGCGAGGATGTATGATACTATAATATTTTACTTTCTATAACTTTGAAACAACCTTGATATTCAAAGATGCCTGACTGATTATTCTAAAGGTTTCAAGGGGTGTTATTTTCTCTTACAGTATGTATAAAGGAAATATCAGATACAATGCAGTTTATAGGTTATAACTTACTCCATGTTGCAGAAGGGAGGGGGTTGTTGTGATATTGACTGTTGGGATATTTTACCGTCTTCTTAGAAGCATTTTAAGGATTTGCTTGTTTTAATACCAAGTACACAAGAGGGAATTCATCAATATAGGGAAATACCTGTACTAGTGTCTGTCTTATTTACACAATGCTTAGCATGTTCAGAGCATTGATACAACATATCTTTATAGCTTTACAGGATGTGAATGTGTACATTTAAACCAGTACCAAATCATTTAACCTAATTAAGTACACAATTATCAAGTTTGTGATAAACACCATTTAGTATTTATCCAACATGGATTGGTACTACTTAAAATCACAGCGTAATCTGAATTGTAAAATAAGTAATATCTTATGTGTTGAGGTTTGCATATCTAAAAATCATACTCAGAATGTGAAAACAGTTTAAAAAAAGGACTGTAAATGTACTCCAATCCAGTAACATCCATTAAATCACGCTTTTGATTAGCAGCATCTCAGTTTTAAGAAACTCAAAAGGCAGTGTTGGATTAAATGCAGACTGCAGGGTTAAACACAGGGTTTTATTTGCTTTCAGAAGTGCTGCTTATAATACTATTCCATAGGCTACTTAATCCAGCCATCTGGGAACACCAGCAGCCAGTGACGCTGAAGAAGAAACAAAAAAAGTTGGTTGATCAATGTTTTCCAACGACCGGAAGCTGTTTGAATTCCAAGAAGCTCATTTCTTTCCGGAACAGCTCTGAACCACTTCTGATTTTTATAATGTTTGGAATAAATTATGAAAAAACACAAAGAATAAATGTCTGAAACATATTAACCTGTTATGTTCCTAAATGTGTCTAGTGCTTTATTTTATTTATGCACATTCCTACAACCCCAAGAATCTGCACTTCCTTAAAGCTGGAACAAAGACTGAATGAATAGAGCTAACCTGAAATGAAACATTTGTACAAAACTGTTTTCATTCATAATTAAAGCTATCCCTTTTTTACAGGTATGGTAACAACACTAAAAGCTACACTGTAAGAGTTGGAGACCATCATACACTAGTATCCGAGGAATATGAAGAAGAATATGGGATCCAGCAGATTGTCCTTCACAGCAACTACAAGCCTGACCGCAATGATAATGACCTGGCCTTAGTGCAGCTTGTGGGGAGGGACAGACAGTGTGCAAAATTCAGCAGCCACGTCATGCCAGCTTGCTTACCTCTTCGGAAACAGAGAGCGCTCAAGGTTGCGTCAAACTGTTACATTACTGGATGGGGAGACACAGGTATAGAGTCTGTTATAGTCATCATTAGAGTATCAGATATAAAAACAGAAGGTTATCTGTTGTGGCTATCTTTTGTCAGGTAACAGAAAAAACAATCACATCCACAAAAAAAGTCTTCAGCTTCTGTCTGGAGTTATTAAGTTATTCAAATAGTTCAGTGGATCAAACCTTTGATGGTGTACAATGAGGACTGACTCAACAGTCCATATCAAGTAACAAACTACCAGGAACAGGGCAGGTAATTCTTTACTGAAAATAAAAAAAAAATAAAAAAATAAAGGGTTGTATGCTGAGCAGATGGACAGGCTTCTACAACCCTGCTCACTTTCTGTTTATGGGTAGAAGTCCATTCTTCTGACTGCTTTTGGGGTACTTCAGAGGCTGTAGTCTATGGGCAATTGTAACAAAAAGCTAAGTTAACTAATTAATAAATTGATAATGCATTGACTCTAAATGAACCTCCCTGTAAGCCTTAAACTGTTGACTCCAACATTGATCACAAATGTGGACTAGTATGGACTTTATCATGTTGGGAATGGTTAACTGTAACCAAAGTTATGCACATCTCATCCGGAAGCCATGGCAACAAATTTACTTTCTTCTTGGGAACCTGCTGAGCAAAAGTCAGTAACTTGAATTCTGGAGCTTAATAACCAGGTGTGGACCTTTTCATGTTTCTGGATCGGCCTAATTACAGTGCGACAGATTGGCTGTTTGAGCACCTGCCCTTTCATCACCTTTTAACAGGTGAAATTATCCACATTCCTTTTGTTCCAAAGAGCATTTTATTGATACAAGCGACTCCAATATAACAAAATTTGCATCGAAATGCTGACTAAACACTTAGAGGCTTAATGCTTCTGCTGTTGTGATTGCATGTAATTGAATGAGGCTTTTTATGTTGGATGAGGTTTTGAATTCAAACAATACATTACACAGGTACCAATAAAGACATTAATTCTGCTACCCATAGTGACAACACAATGTTTTGAGGGTAAAAGCTGAAATAGTTAATGTTGAGAACAGTTTATATTTATTTTGCAGTTAAATAGATCACACTGATAACCATTTTGGACGAAGGGCAGTGATAGTTAACACTGAACTGCAACATCTGTAATAACAGGCCTTCTTATTTTATCCCCCAGCCAGAGAAATCAATACACAGGAAAGGGTGGATAAGCCTAACACGGAGGGGTCACAGAAAGTGATGTCTGTTCCAGATAGGGATTATCCCATAAATTATTACAACAGAAGATTACAGACCTGTACTCTTAATTGCTGTTAAAGTGCATTTCATTTGGACACATGGCTATGGCATGTTATTGGGTAGCAATTAAACTGTGTAGTAATCACAATTTAGCCACAATAAATGGTGAAACGAATTAATTGGAACACCAGTTAAATTAAAATGACAACTTGTAGCTGCAATTTGCGATGGCTATAATTGCATTGTAGTCACCATTAACCATGTGTCGTTATTATACATGTGGTGTTAATTCAGTTATGCTTTTAAAGTGGCATTCAAATTAAACTAGTTATGTGCAGTAATTTAACGATGATCCACAGCAATTTTACAGCATTTACAGGATATTCATAAAATAGACAAATAGTAAGTAAGGCTACTGAATTTAAAAAGTTGGCACAAGTTTCATTATTTGCCATGAATGAAAACATCTACAAGGAATTCCCTGGGGTGGAATGGCAGCCTGTTTAAAATGTGCCTGTCTCGGCTGGCTGCCTATAAAAACAAGCAGGTGGGAAAATCATTGCCGTAGTATCCAAATTGTCTGCTGTAGCTAGGTTATGCCAGCCTTATTAGTCCACCAAGCTCTGAATGCAGTTTGCTTTGGGCTTGTGCTGTCAAGTGTTACAGGAAAAGAGGAGCAGGGGGGGTGGTTATATCCAGTTCACTTTGATTTCAAAGCTGGAACTGTTCCATGCACTGGGATATTTAGCCACTGCTCAGGCTGAGGTGAATGTGATTAAACATTTTTTTTCTTTTGTTACTTTCTGCAGGAAGAGCTTATTCCAAAACCCTGCAGCAGGCGCCAATCCCTCTGCTTCCCAATAGGTTTTGTATGGAGCGGTACCGGGGCCAATTTACTGGGAGGATGCTGTGTGCCGGGAATGTGCAGGAGGGCATGCGGGTGGACAGTTGCCAGGGAGACAGCGGTGGCCCATTGGTGTGCGAGAGGCCTGGGGGAAGCTGGGTGGTTTTTGGTGTGACCTCCTGGGGACACGGATGCAGGGTCCAGGACTCTCTTGGGGTCTACACAAAAGTATCTTCCTTTGTGCCCTGGATTAAACGAGTGATCGAAATGTGAAGGGCTTTGTCACAGGACCTGGAAATGCATGATGAGAAGCCTGAAGCCGGCTCCCGACAGTGATTTTAATAATCATTTATATGGCCCAGCTGGGCTCGTCTCTTAATTTTATTACTTAAAATTGTACAAAATAGCACTTCCCTGAAGGACCTTACTTGAATTAAAAAAAAAAAAAAAAAAAAAAAAAAAAAAGGAATGCAGAGACATGTCAATAGACAGTACATTGACATACTCAACAAACATGTTATACCTTTGCCAGTTCGCAGCAATTTTCCTCGTTTTCTGTGTCAAGGTAGCTGGAACAAGACCACGTGGAAACAAGCTTATTGTTTTAACTGAATAATTATTTGGGCTTTTACAGTAATAACTGTATAACCGTGATTTGGTGCTAATGTGTAAAACCGGGATGTAAATATAGGGTCTGGTAGAGTGGTATGTAAAACTCCATGGAGATACCTGTTCAGTTATTTAAGGTCAGCCGTGTTTAGATCTGCCACTATTTAGATCAATTGGATAGACAAAACAGTGTACCCCCGTGTGAGATGTAGGCTTTAGTGAAGTGACCGTTTGTGTTAGCTTTTTTTTCCCAGACTACCGAAGTTGTAGTTTGTGTGCTTTGTTCTCATGTCCAAGAAGAATGTATAAAGTGTAGGGGTTTTTTTGTTTTTATTTTGTACTAATAAAAATGCAGAAAAAAAAGAAGCTGTAATTAAGTGCAATTGCATTACGTAGTCACACACAGGCACTTAATTTAATCAATTTAAGCAGAGGGAAGCAAACATAAATACATTTCAAAGACACTGACATAGAATTGTCTTGGAAATATTTAGGTCTAATTTCATTACTTATTTTTTTTTTTGTTAGAACTGTTGTATTTTGAAAAAGGGGTCCTGACCTATAGCCAAAGATCGCACACAGTTGAGCTTGGATTTGTAATCTACAGGTTCCCGGTCTTTAGCTCACTCTTCCCAGAAACTTAGCCTCAGGGGAAACACCTTTTATGGTGCCTGCTGTGTCTGAGATATTTACCAGGACATTTTAAAAAAGAATGGCAGCAATGTTTGTTTGGTAGTACCGGTAGCATGGCGTTGTACTTTACGTGTATGGTTAATCAAAAGTGAAACTCGCTTTATTAGATCTTTTTTTAACAACCAAGTGGATCTTCAAGAGGACCAAAAGTGTGCTCTGAAATATTGAGGGTTCTCAGTTTCTTGAATTCATGCCCATGTTCCAGTTGAACTACTGTACATTCAGTAATTAGGTTTTTTTATATACAGAATATGGGGTATTTGATAATATTCAGGTATTTCTCGTTAAAATGTGGCCTTGTTTCATTTGCATGTGAATGAAGGCTTTGCATGTTGCTGTGTAATGCCATCCTTAGTAACGTATTGACATTTGCTGTTTGCTATTTAAATGTGGCTGGGTATGATTAAAATGATCCATTCAATTAAGTTACTTCAATGAACCCAAATGGTTATTTCATAAGCCTTTGTGACATATTATAAATACAGTGTTTTAAACATGTTTTTTGTTGAGTTCCTCTCAGTGGTGTCCAGCAGTCAGACAAAATGACGAGCCATGAAATTCTAATTTCTATTCACAGCTTAGCTTTGACCTTGGGCAAGTCGCTAAATCTTTCATTTGTGCTTTAGGCATGCCCTGCAGTAAAACTAAGCCCGGGGGAAAGATTCTCTACAATTACATGTAAAGCCTTGGCCATCTATCATTCTGTCAACTGTATGTCAAAGTTAAATGTTTACATGTGCGAAACAGAGCTAAATGTTATCTACAGCTGTGGAAGGGGGTGTTAGTCACTGACATACGTGTTAGCATAACTTCCTGTGCTGTAGGTCACATGACATGTCTGATTGCAGCTAGACCACTGGAGTAGGTAAGAGGAAGCTTTTATGCCATTGTATTGTGTTAACATAAATAATCAAAGAACCTTAAGATCTTCAGCAGAAAGGGAAATCCTTAGTTATGTTTCTAGATACAAATCTATTTTAAAGCCTTGGTCAGCTCTTATTAATGTTAATATCATCACGTAATAAATGTAGCAAGTGGTAAATATTTAACATTCAGCCAATGAGAGCACATGCAAAATGAATTACCAGTGATTATAGTTACTGTACATCAAGTAATTATTTAGGTGGAAGGTTTAGTTTTGCAGATTTTTTTATTTATTTTTTTAAACGATCTAGGTCCTTTTAGGGTAGCTATCACACTAATACTGAAAACACACACAATAAACCATGCTTACATGTCTGGAAACAATGTGGAGTTAGGCAGCCTATTTAAGCAGACAGGCTACAGATGTTTACAAGAAGGAGAGATGGAAGATGATGCTCAAATAAACTAAACACTGTTTACACTGACACGATAAAAGTAAACTTAAAAGACATTAAGCAACTCACAGCAGTTTCCTAAAACATGTTTCAGGGGCAGGGTGCTATAATAACAGCTTTAAACTCATTTATAACTGCTGCTGAAGAATGTAGTAGAGGTAGCATACCAATTTGGCTTATAGGGAAAAGCAGATTTTAAAAGTGGTAAAAGGAGAGACAGGGTCAGTTAGCAATACCTCTGGGGAATGTATTGTAAACAAGCTACAAACTATAAATCAGAAACGTCTTCTTTTCAGGTGTGTATTTAAACCTGTAATGCCCACGCTTGAAATGAGAAAAGCTGCATTGTTTATTTGACTAGTTACTTGTACAATGTTTTTTTGTTTTGTTTTTTTCCTGCCTAGCAACACACAATTTACTGCATATTAAAAATTCTGGCCTGTGGATTTAAAAAAAAATATATATATATATATATATATATATATATATATATATATATATATATATATATATATATATATATATATATATATATATAGAATATATATAATAAGAGAGGTGGCTAAGCATTCTATTACATGTGATACATAAATGGGCATTGCAGAGTTAAAAGAGAAACTTAAAATTATACTAATAATAATAATAATTATGACATTATTATATATATTATTATTTTAATAATAATAATAATTTCAAACACTAGATAAATCAAACTCAACAAAGATGCATTTTGTCCAGCATTGATTGAGTCTTTGAGGCTCATACTGAATACATCAATATTAAAAAAAGTGATATAAAAACCAAAAGACTGAGGGGAGTATTGCCTGCTCTACCTAGTGATCATTTTTTGAAGCTTAAAATTGGTGAGGGGTGTCTATTGGGTGTGGAAGAAAAAACAAAACACTGCACAAAGTTTTATTACAATGAAGCAGTTTGTTAGATTGTTAAAAAACAAATAAGTGTATGAAGTGCACTGTATAGGCTAACATCCTCAAATTGTCATCCTTGCAAAAATGTCTTAATGTCCCCCAAGGTGTTAATTTAGCACACCAGGTCTTAATGATGTCTTCCACATGCTCCATAGTTTGTGATGTGTCTCAGTGAACACTTGCATGTGAATAAAGGAATTGCTCCAAAGTGGTGTGTAATGCAGTAATAGTAGCATATTAACAATTACAGTTTGCCATGTTTTCGTGGTTGAATATTATTAGAAAATGAACTTGAAATATACCATTGAAAAAGTACGGTCAAATCAGTTGCTACCTAACAACGCACACCAAGAAACAATGATAATTTCCTCATTCAGCTTTCAGGTCAGTATTTTATTTATTTATTCCATTCATTAATTGCCCCAACACTACAATAGAAGTTAATTTGTCAGTTGATACCCGCAGCCTCCCATGAGACATCCATCTTCCAAAGATCCAGATATTTGATGATGGCATATATGGATGTTTTTCAGCAAACATTTTGGCAGTTCTTCATAGCCAAATGTCTGTTTCTGCATATCAACTCAATGTCTACACCCTTTCAAATACTGTATACCCATCTAAAAATTATCCTTTGGAAAAAGTGGAAGGAAAAGACAATAAAATAAAATTGTTAATCCACTATAAAAAAAAAAAAAAAGCATTGTTAATTATTTCCACTACTAATCAAAATGCATGCTATTTTATTCAAACTGACATGTATTATACTGAACACAGAAAACAAAAAAGGGTCAATTTAAAAATGGTATAACTCAATAATCTTGGAAGATGTATTGAACTACTGTACATGAACCCGTTTTGCAAATTGAAATCCAAAACTCAGCCCAGGATTTTAATTAAGACAGGAAGCTGTTTTACCTTTATTTATGTGAAACACCTGCTTTGTAGTAAATGAGCCGAAGAGTTTAACAAAAAAAATATCTCAATAATTAGGTTTAACACAGTACTTGGTTGTGGAATTTTGTAAGGTTTTACTTTCAATCCAGTAGGTGGCACATTATGTCATTTCTTCAGAGATAACATATCTGATCATTGTATTCTCTGAGGCTGGCACGTTTAATACATTTTATGGAGTCACCTGGAATACTTATTAATATCATTATATTTGATACATGTCATGCCTAAGTAAGCAGTCATATATTTAGTCACTCATCCTTTCTTAAGGCAGTACACCCTGAATTTTGTATCCAACAATTTCAAACACATTTCTTAAAGACAATTGCTAAAACTAATATGAAACAATTATTAAAAAAAAAAAAAAAAAAAAAAAAAAAAACAGTTTATCATTAATGACATGTCCTGTACTTTGCACCTTGAACACGATCCGGACATGCCACATTCTGTTCATATTCCAAATGGAGAAGGTGATTGAGGAGAAACTTTTGGGCCGAGAACCGCTTATTCACTATAAAAACAAAAACAAGTAAAACTAGTAAATAAAATAAAAACACGAGTACAAAAACCTAGAAAAGAACGCTCTTAGATAACTGCCAAAAATGTAAATAAAAACATATTTAAATGGAACTCAAAGAAGGGTTTCCCACTGCTAAGTATTCAACACTGAAACCGCAACAAGAAGTATCATGTGACATTTCTTTAAGGACTAACATCTGAATTAAGTGTTTTTTATGCTTACCAAAGTTGATGAGGAAATGTCTTCCAGGAAATCTCTCAAAAAAGAATCCTCAATTCTGTGTACACAAAAATAGAGGTTAATACAGTAGGCACAAAACTAAAAAGTACTCTTTTCAAAAATTTGACGAAGATTATAACCAGCCAGGGGACTAGAGTGGTATCCTATAATTAATCTAATAGATTCTGATTGTACCGCTGGGTGTATTTAGGATAAAAGGCATACATCACTGCAATATGTTCCTTGCTCAAAGACAACTGCTACTGAAAACACATGAAGCAGTTTTTTTTTTTTGTTTGTTTGTTTGTTTTGTTTTTTTTAAGAAGCAAGAATTTACTGTTCCACGTCTATGAAGGGAGAACTGCCACACTGAACACAGTTCCCATGGTAACGTGGTATTATACATACATTTTGAAGTATACTGCCTACTCCAGCAAGTTTGAAATATTTATTTTGCATTGCCAATTGTAAGAAGTATTATTAGACTGACAAATGCCCCTGCAAATATGTCAGGAACCCCCCAAATTTTTTTTAGAAAATACTCTAGCCAATGGAGTGGGTCTACCACAGGCTTTATGTATGATTATTAAATGAGTTTTTAGCACCAATGCTTACATTTTATAATTTATTTGTAATAAAATCTTATAGTTATGAAGTGTTCTCAATGAGATTGACCATTGTTCTTATCTGCTACATACTGGTACAACAGAAGGGTTAGTCCTGTAACAAACACATAGGCTGTATTACACCATACTAATATGAAAATAGGTTAGTATTTCTGATACAATACTTTCACAAATGGTCCCACAGAAGCAATTACATAATAAAAGTGCAGTGGCTGTACAATCATTTCTATAAAGTGCACACAAGTTTTCTCTGTATTTCGCTTTAGTTTCTGACACAATGTGTACAAGATTCTGTTGTCTTTCTGAAGTTTGCCATGTATGTAACTTGGTCAAGAGCCACTGATACAAAAGAAGTCAAAGCTGTTTTTTTCCACCAAGAAACAAGAAATGCTGTACCACACTTAGGAAGGGAGACTACAATGATGAATGCAGCTTGCATAAAAATGTGGAGAAGACACAGGTCTGATTATAGACAACATACACAACCAGGGTGCAATGAAACTAAAACAATCCTCAGTAGTAACTCTATGTAGGTCTTCAATATGCACATGTTCTCAATAGTCTGTTAACAGAAATATTCATGGCACATCCATTATGAAAACCATGGGTGCATGAGCACAATATTTTAATCGTCCTGCAACATTTTTAAACAAATAGAGATGCCAATAAATCATCGTCTTACTACTATTTACACAAATCACAGAATGAAAAACAAATTATATGACAATGGTACACATTTGTACATTTTAGGTTTTAAAAAAAAGAGTAACCATGCTGTACTACTGTAAACTCATTGAAGCTGCATGCAAAGTTCCTTACCTTAAGTAAGTATGCTTTCTGGGCCGAATATCTAGTTTTCATTTCTATCGTTGTTAACTTCAAGAAACATGCCATTCTAAAGGAAAAGTCAATATATGTACTGATACGCTATTTGCCTACCTGGATTGCACTTCTGGGTCATTCTGCAATACTTGGTACCAAAAGTGGGAAAACACAGTAAAAAAATTTAAAAATGGGTTCATTGCATTTATTTCTTTTGTTATCAACTGTGCAAGGTATGAAGTTATACAACAAGTATGTCTTAAGATAAAAACATGCCATTTCCAATTGACACAGTTTTATTCAATGGCCAGCCAACTATTCACCATCTTTATTTTAGCGAACCCAATGTTTCAAATCTACCGATGTGACAATGTTGGAAACCAATGTGAAAAATGCTTAGGTAAAACATATTCCTGCTTAGAGAAAAGACTGGATGTAATAAAAAAAAAAAAAAAAAAAAACTGGATTACAGTAATTATGCAAAGTATGTACATTTTCAACACAAATTGCAGTTTGCATGTTACATATCCTGATATTGACTTCAAGTTGGAGTAGGTAATTAAAATGTTCTTATTTTGGATTTGAAAATCTTATATTTGATGAGAACTCAAACGTACACATTTTATAAAATAATGTAAAGAAGTAATTCATCTGAATGTACAGATATGTACATTTAACAAACAAATTAGGATTTATCGTGTAGTGTAATTATTGACACCAAATGTAACATGTGAAACCTGCATTTTGATTATCTGTAATTCCAATATGCAAGAAAAAAACAAACATAACACCAAAAGTATATTTTAAAATTTTTTACAATTCATTTTCAATAAAACACCACATTAAAAACCTATATAAGGTACATGATGACGGCACCAATCATGTCACAAATGCCAGGGGTTTTTCATGACATGTCTATTGGTACCAAGTATTGGAGACTGATCCTTCTCCGAAAGACAAGCAAAAAGAACACAAATGTGGTACAGCACTGAAAGTATAAAAACATAAGAAAGGTTACAAACAAGAGGCTATTCAGCCCATCTTGCTAGTTTTGTTGTTAGTAGCTTATTGATCCCAGAATCTCATCAAGCATCTTCTAGAAGGATCCCAGGGTGTCAGCTTCAACAACATTACTGGGGAGTTGGTTCCAGACTCCCACCTGGATTGTCTAAGGATATCTGCCCCCTGCCCATGGCTTCCTACAGTCAGCCTCTCCACTTATCAGTGGAAAAATGTATGGGAAGGGGTTCCCTGAGGCGAAACCAAAGGCCAAAGATGTATAATATGTTAAATGTGTTATCCGAGAATGTATAATATGCATAAAAGTGTTATCGTGCCTAATCTGTAATGCATATTTTATCTATCGCATGAGCTCCTTGACTGAATTGCAATTCAGTTTGGTTCCCTTATAGCACACCATAAACATGCAGTGACAGGACTGGAAGGAGTCCCTGTCGTAATTTGCCCTCCCGACCACCGGCAGCGCTGTGTAGGGTTGACCATGATTGGATCAGGAGGCTGAACTCTGACCATGCAGGAAGTTCCGGGTCAGGCAGCCATCTTGGCCCAAGGTAGAACCATGCGGCCGTCGGGTCCCATCATTGCAATCAGCTGTGCTGTTCTCGTTGATTGGCTGACGTGGGGCAGCGTGCTGATTGCAGGGGTGGGACTTGGCAGTATTTAAGCAGTATGGTTTTGCCATTCGCGCTGTCTGGGCTGAACTGAAAACACATGCTGTGCTTGCTTTGTTTCTTTCATTCACTGCTGTTATTCACAGAAGCTTGAAAATCTTGGACACTGTTGGATTACTGGACTATTCTATTTTTATTGTTTTTGTAAAATAAAACCCTGCCCTGATACCATTGATGATACAGGGCTCTAAGGACTAATCTCCATTTCCGGCTCCTGTGTGCTGTCATTTCTGGTCCTTCCCAAAAGCTCCACCCACTACCCTCCCACACATGCCATTCTAAAAAAAAATGTAAAAAGCATTTATTGTAGATACCTCTGCACATGCTGGCTTTAGCTATTTGCAAAATCTAGCTTATGCATAACATTTTCATGCCACCGTTTAACATAATGAACAGTCAATTAATTAACCTTACCTTTCTTCCTGCAGATAGCCAGCAGGGATCTAATCAAAAGAGCCACAATATTTGCATCTACACTGTGTAAAATTAATTAATGTATAATGCATCTAAGGCTAATAGGCAATTCTGGAAGTGTAATTTCTTCTTAACCCATTCAGCTCTCTGGTTGCCCTCATTTAAGTACTGCACTGGAGTCTGTGCAGTTATGTTTCTTCTCATCAATGTCCATTGTTTCCTTACTCTTGAGGTACAAGAACAGACGTTGTATTCTTATATTATCTCTATTGTACTCCATTGTGAGCTGAATAGAGACGGCTGAATACCTGACCACTTAGACAATAAGTAGGCTACTGTAATGCTCTTTATTGACACTATGAAATAATATTTTCTTTGACAAAGGCTCCGCTTCTGCCATGATATACACACTACTGAAAAAAAAACACCTTGATTGAGTATATATTTAACACTTAAATACTCTATCTATTATTAATAATCATGACAGAAGTATTGGTATTTTGTGGTTGTGTCTTGTATTTACCATTCACATGAAGTGACGTCAAATTTCAGAACATCCCTTCGTTGTTCCTCAGGAGGGCATGTAATACCACTTGATCAAAGTGAAAAACACACTTATCTTCAATGTGAGCTTTCACCCAACAATTCTTGTGCTTTTTTGGTGGTGCAAAATCAATCCCCACCCACATGCCAGGTTTCAAATGTGAACATGACACTTTAAATACTCCATTGAGAGAAGTTGGCAAACCAGACGCTTTTCTCTCAGGCACCACTTCCGAAACAGATTGTTCATTTTCATCACTTTCTTTTTCCAATTCTTGCCCCTTGTTCTTCTCTATCACTTTCCTGCTCTAGCTCTTGTTCTTCATTGTCTTCACTGGTAGACTGGTCCTTCCTCCTCTGTGCTTGACTCTAATGAATCACTAGTCTTGAACTTCTTGCTCTCCTTCCCCATCTGATTCCTCTGTCAGATTGCTGACAGTCTGCTCCAAAGACACTTTTTCTTTGGGTAATTTTGAGTTTCTTCTTTTTTTGCAGGGAATTGCTACCATATTTAATCTCTCTGAGGCATTCGATCACACAATCATACACTGTTTCTGCTGCTGTTGCACCCTTAGACTAGTGGTTAGTTTCCAGTTTCTTCAGACAGACACTCAGGAACTTTTTTGCGATCAACAGGAGTTAACTCTCACTCAGAAAAGCCAGACTTGAGGTTGTGATTGGCATTTTTTTCCATTTCGGTACTGCGTTCCCTCAACAAGCTTGAGGTGTCCTTTGGAATAGATGACTGTTTCCTGCCTTCACCTCTCTTCCATTTCTGTAAAATTCTGGTGCCAAGTCAAGAAGACCACATCTGGGGCTGAGAGATGTCAGTAGAGTTGGGGAGAATGAAACAAAAGAGATGTTGTTCTCCTCACAGCTTTGGATAACTTCCAAAGACAACTGTGAACAAGCTGTCTCCAATCAATACTTTTTTCCCTGGCAGTCTGGATGTCACAAAGCAATTGTCATGAACCAGTCACTGAAACAAATAAGGTCAAACCATTCACTCTTGCTTCTATTGTATCTGTCTCCTTTAAGGCCCCCCATTGTCCAAGTATCATACATGACGGTAGACCTGTACATTACATATGGATGGTATATGTTTCCTATCTGCGCAGATTTTGAGTGGCCCATGATCCGCTCTGGTTATTTCGTTCCTCTTTTTGTGATCACTTTTATCCACCAGATTTGTTTTATCATAACTTATAATGTTGCTTGTAGGTGCTCCTTGAAGGCTTATTTCAAGATTGTCAAATTTTAGGGGGGTATTGGGATGTGCAACGTAAATAGTTGTAAATGTTGTAATTGTGTGTTTTTGCAGGGGTTGCATGGTGCATGTTGTGTATGGGGGAATGGGTTGCAGGGGTGGCTCGAAAGACGTGGGCAGCGGGGGGTCTGCCGTAAGGGGGGGGGGGATCGAGGGGATATAAGGGGGTGCGTGAAAATCACTGGGAGAGGGAGAGACGAGTGAGTAGAGAGAGACTGTGTAGATTGAGAGATAGTGAGAAAGATGTTTAGAGACATTAACACTAGAAGTTTATGAGATATATTGATACGTAAAAGCCCAGCAGCAGTCCTCCTGGTGGCTGTATTGAAAACACTGTAAATAGTATAACGAAAGGAGAAACAGTCAGATGTAATTCGTTTGTTTTTTTTGTATTGAGTACGTCACATAAACACCTGAACAACATGAACATTTATTTTACAAATCAAAGCAAGGCAACAGAAATTGGTTTATTATCAGAGGCGCAAAAGCAACTGAGCAATGTAGATAAACTTAGAACAAACTTTTTACAGAAGCGCAGCAGCACAACAAGTTAAAAAAAGTCAAATTTCTTTTCTTCTGCTTTTATAGACTAAAGGGTATTCCTTTACCTTGAGCCTAAGGCTGTTCAAAATCAACACAGATAATGCAGTTTCCACACACCACATTTCTGCACAGGGCCCAGCTGTCCAAAGTTTTATTTTTATTGCACTTGCCAACCTGGCATTGGCATCTCTTGTGGCTGTCAGCGGGGTTGCCAGCTTCAGATGTGGGTATGTGATTGGTCTCTCTCTGTTCCAAATACTTCTTGCGAAGTTCCTGTGCTAACTGTAAAATATATTCTCTCCTTGGTAACTTATTCTGTGCATTCTTAGTAAAGTAAGGAGTTGATGGCTGCTAGGTCCAATACATTGTAAAACACCTGAACAGACCACCGTCGGGAGCCAGCTTTCACAGAATACTTCCGTGCCATCTGATCCAAAACATCAACGCCATATTTTGTTGCGTCCTAAAACTCCAAAATCCCTGTTTTTTTTTTTTTTTCACTAGTCCCTATGGTAATTGACTGATGAAGTGTGCTGAGCAGAAGTACATTTTTCGATGGCTGCCTTTGTAAATGGTTCTAATTGCAACTAAACACACAGCAGACAGGTAAATAAAAATAATAAAGTAGAATACCATTCTGTATAATCAAAATACAATAGTTTTCTGTGTGGCCGTCAATGCTGACTGCTCCCTGGGCTTTTAGGTATAATGTAATATGTCTCCTTTATTTCTGCAATCCCGTGTTTGATGCTTTGTGAGAATATGTAATACATCGCATCCCAATGTTTTATACGAGTGGAGAAAATGACATTTTAAAACAAAAAACCACCAAAATGACTGCCGCGGTGCTTTTAGTGTTAACAAAAAATAATCACTTTATTTTTCGTTTTTCGCCTGCCAGTTCCCTTCCCTTACTTTGTGCTTTTATTTTCTCGGTTATTGTGTAAAAACTGAATGGCTTGAGCCTTCCAGTTCAATCCAGCATCAGTCTAATTTCTATCACAAAGAACTTGAAAGCTATAATATTTTTTATCACTTATAATAAATACAGCAAACATTTGCCTTACTGACACACTACCAGTTACATTGAATACATAGGCAGTGTGTAGAGACTTGGGGAGGCTAAGCCTCTCCAAAATAAATTGCCCAAACCCTCACAAAAAATTGTTCTGACCAACATAAAAAATATTTGTGAAAGAAAATCAATATTTTTCCCCTCAAACATGCAAAGAAGGTCTAACAGACATATGTCTTGTTTTCCTTCTGCGCAACCGCTAGATTTAATTGCATTTCAATGTCATTGGAGGAGACAATGCTTGGCTGGTTTAACATCAATTCTTCCCACCAATCTGAGCCCCCATACTGCTTCAGGAGGCAGCAGATGAAAACTCTGAATCCTTTTTGCTCATTCCCTTACCTGGAACATCCCTCTTCATAATTTCTACATTTATTTGAATTGCTGTTATCTATACAAATAGCTTGATCAGAATCTGATTTTACAGAACTTGTGGCAAAATATTTTCGTAGCATACTGTCTGTTTTCACGCACCACCATTTTGTGAGAAGTGGGGTCTTCTGAACTTCTGAAAAAGTGTCTGCAAGGAAAGCAGAAAACCACACCTGCCTGCTTACTGTACTCTAAATATGAAAATGCATTTTAATATTCTGATGAAAATTAATAGTTTTGTTTACCAAAAACAGTTTTCAGATATACAGGTGAACAAGGCTATAATGGTCCTGTTACAGTATCACCAAGGTCCAAAATACAGGATTTAGTTGCACTTCAATGTCATTCGAGGAGACAATGCTTGGTTGGTTTAACGTCCATTCTTCCCACCGATCTGAGCCCCATATAGATATTCAAAAGTTTACAGTAAGAGTGCAGTTATTTATTTATTAATTTTTTTGCAAATATACCTTATGAAATACGTTGAATGGCCCTGATTATAAATATGATAGTAAGTGCACGATTAGAAGCTTCATAATCAGTATTAATAATTGATTTAAATGGGTGTGAAGTGATGGAAATGGTGTTTGAAATTGGTGTAGGTATTGTAGGACTGCAGAGCAGGTTAACGGACTTAAAGGTTTTATAAAACAGTGCAGCTTGTTATCCTTACTGTTTTTCTAAGTTTCTTAAATATGCATTACATGTTTTAAAGTACAAGATAGTGCTATGCTAAACTTCATTTATTTGGCCGTCTTATGTTGGAGAAAAACAATGTAAAGTATATATGTAGCATCCCTGAGTGGTTTCGAGGTCTGTTTTGTGCTATAAATTATTAAACTGCTACTACAGAGACACTTACAATAGGACCTCAGTTCCCAATTTATATGCCTTAATTCCCTGTGCATTCTTCTTGGCTGATAGATTAAAATATATGATGAAAACAAAAACAGTTATCAGTAGCAGCAGCAAGTAGCTCATTTGTTTACAGAGGCGCAAAGAACGCTGGGACTGCAGGGTTATGGGGACAATTTCTATTATCTTAAATTGCTGTTAAATACTGTGTTACTGTTATTGATTATTGTTGTTGTAATATCGAGTGATTTTACTGGGAAGTGTTGTGTTTTATTGAGTGTTGTTCCTGGATTTGTTATGACACTGTGGGTTTAACCCGACAATGGTGCTTTTAAAGTGCCCTGCTTTGCTACAGTATACATGTATACAGGGTTCTACAGGGCGGGCTGCCTGGCAAAGTGGCTGTCGCCGCCCGGCTGAAAAAACCTGATCCACCCATCTTACTGTGTCTTTAACAATAAGGATTGATTTCGCTTCCAGAAGACTGTTCCTGTGTGTGTGTGTGTGTGTGTGTGTGTGTGTGTGTGTGTGTGTGTGTGTGTGTGTATATATATATATATATATATATATATATATATATATATATATATATATATATATACCTTATATTTCACAATATATTTTTCCAAACTAAAATATATGAAAATGGGAATAATTTGTACATGGCAAAATATATTAAATATATTACAACACATACATTATTAAATATATGATAATATATTGAGGTTAATATATTATAAAAATATATTTAATTTTCGTAAAGGATTTCACGTGTCTGTTGAAAAATGAAAATGCAATATTCTATAATTTAGCATTTACTGTTTTTCAGGTAAGAATTTAAATATAAACATTTGTTGTATAATAACTCTAGAGAAAATTATCAATTTTCAATGTGACAACGCAATTATTCATTTTTTTTTCTTAATACATAGTATGTTTAATCATGAAATATCTTGAAATACCTATTTTTAGACGGTGAAATATTCTATTTTTTTATGTGAAAAAAATAATGCCCCATCCATCACTGAACAGCGTTTAATCCAACTCCTCTTTCTCCATATTCAAAAACATCTGACTGATTCAATAGCTCTTATACATGTTTTACGTAACTTGTGTGTTGCCATTGACACACAGTGTAATTTTCTTTGGAAAGACCTGAAAACGTACAATCTAGTATTAACATTAAATTGTACATAAAGGCTTGATATACAAGTGGGGTTGTCAAAGCCTGTATACTGCAGTTTCCTAATGGGTTGTGCCTCTGTCAGTACCAGCCAGTTGTGTTTGTGTCTGAACAGCAGAGTAAATTGTTTCAAGAGCAAATCAACACTCCAAGGTGAACTTTCAGGTTTTCTCAAAATATTTCAATGCTGTTTTTTTTTAATAAAGATAATTGGGGGGGGGGGGGGGGGGGGGGGGGGGGGGGGGGGGGTGGGGGTTGGGGGGGGGGGGGGGGGGGGGGGGGGGGGGGGGGGGGGGGGGGGGGGGGTTTATCAGAGGAGAACATTCACATCCTCAATGATGTTTAGCACTATAGTGCCAATAGGCGCAAGTTCTAGTAAAGTTAGTTTTGTCTTTTTCAAAATTAATTTGTGTAATATTATGCGATGGCTTTATTTTGTAATCTGGTTATTTATTTTTACAGTTTTACTTCATGAGATGTTTGTTTGAAATAAAAGTGCATTCTTAAAGTAATATATTTTCATTTATTCCTGAAAACCGTTGCTACCCACATGCAGACACAGGAATCTGAAAGTGATGTGGAATAACATGTTCTTAGTATACAACGCACTGTATGAGATGTATAGATACCTATCTAATGTGAAATGATGTTGTGTGACAATAACAAGAAAGAATGACTTTTTTTTAGCAGGATTATACAACAACTATTATATGCAGATACCGGGGTTCTTGTCAATCGAATACAGTAACTACTGTATGGTGGTTCACTGTTCTCTCTGTAAACTCAAAAATTAAACCTTATGCCAGTACAATAGATACAGTTGATTGTGGTAATGAAATACCCTCGAAAAAATATACAAACTGCCTTAAAAAAACAGCACCCATACCAAAACTCAAATGGAACTTAAAAGAACTTAAATGCATCTCTGTAGTCAAATAAACATGCCTCCTAGACTCAGTATGTCTGATCTTCATTGGAAAAGCTTTCAGTCTAGTCATCCAAGAAGATTGGGTATTAGCACTCCTCAGTTAGAAATAAATGGACTGTTAAATATTTGTAGTGGATTGGAATAAAATACCTGCTAACATCCAAACAGATGTGCAATTTTAAATCCCTGAATCCCCTCAGTGAGCACATAAAAGCAATTTTCTTAAAAAGCAAAGCTGTTTCTTTCCACTGGGAACAAAAAGACTACACTTTATAAAGTCCAGCGAGTTTGTATACTGTCAGTTGTGAGCTCTTAAATGGCTTGGATTAAGAAACCCATTTTAGAAATATTGCTTTGTTCCATTTAAGAGTATGTTTTAGTTCCTTTTTGTATACAGTACCTTGTCATTGTGTCACTTTTTATGTACAAAAGAAATCATTCGGAATCATTGTTTGACTGTATTGTTCAATATAACTGACTGCTATATTCCTTGCAGACCCCTGCGGTTTGCTAAATTTTATTTTTTTTTTTTTACTTCCCGGTCTAGAAAAATTAAGAGATGTTGTGACCTTAAAACGCTGCTAACTCAACCTGCTATGAACTGATATAGTCTGTTTATTATTCCAAAACCCCATAATCTAATCTAAAACTAATTTGGATGTTGGTTGCAGCACACATTTAACTACCATTGTTTTAAAGTCTCTTTATCAAACAGGAATTCAATGATTTAATGCATATCACTCAAAATGAAGTGAATCTCTTTAATCAAATACCTTCTTTGGGTAAAGAGTCCTGGTGGTTTATCTGGCCTCACACAAGGGTAAAAAAAACCCCAAAACTTCACAGCCTGACAAGAACGTTAACTTGTAAGTGTAGCAATTGTCTAAATGTAGCTTAAATAACACTAAAAACGCCTTCCAATGTCTACTTTAGAATGGCATTAAGTCTAATAAAATAAGGCCTAGTGACTTTAATGACATTATTATTGTTCACTATAAACAGCGTGTCCTCCTATACGTTCTGAAGTATACATTCAGAAAGGAGACATCCACGAAAGATTTGAGATGATCAATTATTTATTGCATTTGATAGATGCCCATGCCCATGATGAAACATAATATAATTTGGCTGATGGCTTTGTCCATTGGAACTCGATAGCCACCCCTTTACGCTGGCCGAACTATGATGTAATGAATATTGTGACAGCTAATGCCAGCGGGCTGGACAAGTGGCACTCTGGGCCACCTTCCCCCTGGACAAGGTGCGCTGCAAGGTGGAGGCAGGAGAAGAGGAGGACCAAACAAAAACAAAAAAAATGACAATGAGGCGTAGACGAGAGGGCTATTTGATTACGTATGTGATTAGGGGGTGGATTCTCCTTTCAGAAACAACAGTTTCCAAGTGCTAGACCAGTCATTTTTAGTGGTATGACTTGCTTAGATTGGGAATTAACTTCATTTTTAGCCCTGAGATGCACTTCAGATATCATCCAGGTTTCTTTTTTTTACCCTTGAGATTTTTTTTTTTTGTTTAATTGCATTCAGTGTGAATGACACAATACATTCAGGAGTTACTATTAAAACAGAACTGTTGAAAGGATTTCATTTTCCCCTAAGGAAGTTAAGTTATTAAGTAGCAGAAGCAAAAGTACAACCTTGATTTCGCAGACCTAGGTTTCCAAGGCTGAATAGAGCCAGCTTAATATCTGTCTTCAAAAACAGCTATTACTTCTGCTTTCAAAATCAATAGTAGATACTATGAGATTTGAGCTAAACCTAAATTAAGCACATGCTGGGCAATTGTTTTATAGCCTCTGGGTACCTTATATTTGATATGGTGGTTGCCCCCTAAATAGTGTTTTTTTTACTCTTTTGATGCAAACCTACTGTGTGTATCGACATTTGAAAATAAGGCCCTAAATTATATTTGTTTACCATAAGAAAGGTCAAGGTTTGTTTCTGGATACATGAGACAAACCTACAGCTATGGCCAATGTTTGCATCTCCCAATAGAATTAACTTCATTTGTTTCACAAAGTCGAATGAAACCTGCTGAATAATTTGACATGCCGTGCGTTTACATATTTAATTACATACTGTTTTGTAGTTTTCCATATAATTAATGAAAAACTGACAAAATTGAAAAATACGACTTTTCAAAATCTAACATGAAATACTGCACTAGTATTACGGCTTCTGGTAGACTTTTGTAATATAGTTTCTTTGATTACATGATGTTAAATAAAAGATCTAAATTATGTTCATGTAGGTTTTAAAAAAATAAAAATAAAAAAAAAATAATGTTTCAATCCTAAAAGTCTAGGTTATGCAAAACTTTTGGCCACAGCTGTACATTATGACATTTAGCATATCTAACATTTTACATTCTGAATTATTAATTTCACCACTCAAATATGTTATCATTTTTAAGCTTTGATAATCGTACAGTAGAATAAAAACTAACCCAAACTAAAAACACATTTGTACCAAATGAAGTGATCAAATAAAACATATAACAGTTTAGTGTTTATTGAACACATACACTCTTCTAAAGCACTTACAGATTCGGTAGGTTCAGAGTGGCAAATATTGACACAACACTGCAAATCAGAAAGCAAGACACAAGCTAGTTTGGTCACTAAACCATTACTTTGTAAATTTGTATAGGTTCTTGCTTAAAAAAATACTTTTCCATTCTCATTTCACAATGCTTCAACTGTGGCTGGTTCTGGTGACATGTATGGTTTGTTGACTCTTGACTAAGACCTTATAATAAAATAACAGCCCAAAACAACACCTATTACCAGCTGACTGTGTACTGAAAATATGAAACAAGGTTCCAGGGCTACAGTAAAACGCAAGCCTATAAAAACAGGGTTTAAAGTATTGTACTGTATTTGAAAAGTCAAGCATGTTGTACACACGGTTTCAAACAGAATACAGTAGTCCAATATATCCATTTCAAGTTAGGCCATTTAGCATGAAAGAGCATTTATTGGTGTGCATAAAGTGGGGAAACATTTTGTGAAACCTGAAAACATGGTAACATAAAATATTTCTTCAAATAAGCTCCTCTGGGTTTTAAAAATCTTGGTTACAGAGTTAAAAAAAAAAAAAAAAAAAAAAAAAAAAAAAAAAAAAAAAAAAAAGTAATACAAAGCTTTATTTTGAAACTAAAAATGCCCATCACACAAATACGAATGGACAAATGGATGTTCAGTGCAGTGAGCTTTGAGAAGTGATGTAACCAGCTGTCATAAAAAGCTGCTGGATTGAAATGCTGTTATGTGAAACAATGTGCTCACATACCCTTTTCTTCAGAACATTACTTTGAATGAGTCCTCTGTCATAGAGGTTTAGCAACACATTAATTACTGTACTCTTAGCATGCCCAGCAGTAACTGTGCCCAGCAGTGATGTGTATCTATTTCTCTCTCTATACATATATGACAAAACAATCAGCGAGTGAAGCATGGAACATAACAGTGCAAATATTCACCACAGATACCAGACAGCTGACCAGCACTGCACTGGAATCATAAATTAAAAAAGAAAGTCACTGCAGTCACAGGTTCACACAACAAACAACCTTCCCCCATTCTGCAGGTCCTGAACTGGATTTTGAATATTGTTCCACCTTTTTTTAATATCCATAACCAACAACTTCTGTTTTTTACAAGGTCTTGTACTCATAATACCATATGCCAGCACATGGAAAACCCTTTTTTTCCAGAAGAGGTAAGTATAAAACCTATTTATATTTTACTGGGCAGTCATTTGAAGGTTTATGAATTTGAAGGTCAATCAAGTCCTTTCTTGAACCTCCTCTTCACTGTTATCTCACTTTCTGAAGCTCCTCTCTTAGCCAAGAAGGCAGTGGTTGGCCTAGTCTGTGCAACAGCTTGGATAGTTCAACATTGTGGTCTTTGTAGTATCTTGACAAGAATGTCCGAGACTGAAAATAAAAGAAAGAGGGTGGTAAAGAAAAACAAACATGCGGCAATGTCCCTGATTTCCTAGGTTAAACACATTTACAAAACTTCAGCTGCTTTTAGCTGACAAGATAATATTGGCATGCCAAGTACATTAACTAGATAATATGGGCATGCAAAATACATTATTGTTCACATTCGCTTTGAATTACATTTTACATACATTAGCACTTGGTACAACCTGGTGGTCAAATATTTTCATTATCACATTCTTTTTGATGAGAAAATAAACTGTGATATATCTCTTTATTCAATGTTTCCTATATCCTATTTTCATTAGCTAGATGCACTCAAAGGAATGTTTTGTTTGTAAAGTACAGCCTCAGGAACAAAGTGTCTTACAATTGCACTGAGAACAGTGTCGCTTTGTATGTAACACTTTCAAGCAATTCCCTAAGTGCAAAATAAAAACACTGATTTCCGCAACTTGGCAAAATGTTACCCATAACAAGTTGCTTCAACAATTGCCAGAAAAATTGACTTGCTAAACTGCTGTACAGTCTGGACAGTTTTAGAAGGACACAAAAAACCTGGTCAAATCCAAATGAATCTTTTCATTTTCTGTTACACATAAAAAAGAATGAACAAAACGGTTACACATTCCTTCAAAATAACTGAAAAAAGCATAACTTTGATAAAGCATCACAGGTTGTGAATTTTTAATCACCAACAGCATAGAAACCTTTTTTTCACTAAAGGGGACTTAGCAGCATCCATCTCATGCTTGGTCCCAGTTGCCTTACCTTGCTGCTAGTGCGTGTCTCTTCTTAAACAAGAGCCATGGGTCTGAACAGCTAACTCCACATCGTGATTGTATTTCTAACCACAGTTCACATATCCACCACACAAGCAGCCTGTCTGCCCAAGACATACGATTTATGTATTGGATAAGACAGTGATGTATTGGGATTGATACCACAACTCCCTTATCCAAAAACACTTATTCCAGGCACAAAGACATAGGAAGTATGAATCTACACAGCTTTTTAAAATTTTCTTACAGTTGGTTGTCTCATATGAGAATGTTCACTGTTGCACTGATACTTTAGCTGGAAATCAAGCAATATTGTACAGTACACTTTTATGCCCCATCACTTAATTTGTGTTGAAAATGCTCTCAGATATCCCTGCTTAAGGTGCATGAAATATCCAAATGGATGTTATTTAGACAAAATAACTTCAAAGAGATGAATTATACTGTAACACAAAGTGTGATTATACTGTAGCACAATTTCTTCAACTTTGCTGTTATGCGCATAGGCTTTGGAATAGTCTTCTGCAGGTGATTAAGGATGCTAATACTGCTGAAGCATTTAAAAAACAGCTAAAAATATATCACCATGTACAGGCATTTCATCATGGTTAGGCTTATGTCCATGTGGAAAGCTTTATTTTATTTTTAACTATGTGCTTGTGCATTTGTTGTTGTATTTTGATTTTGATTTGTTTTGTTGTTTTATTTATTGTTATTATTTTCAAGTGTTCAGCGCTTTGAGATGTTTCCATTTAGGCGCCATACAAAATAAAGATTCTTCTTCTTCTTCTTAGTCATAGTAGTAGTCGTAGGCAAATGACATTTAATAGAGAAAAGTGTAAGGTACTGCACGCAGGAAATAAAAATGTACATTATAAATATCATATGGGAGATATTGAAATTGGAGAAGGAATCTATGAAAAAGACCTAGGAGTTTTTGTTGACTCAGAAATGTCTTCAACTAGACAATGTGGGGAAGCTATAAAAAAGGCTAACAAGATGCTCGGATACATTGTGAAAAGTGTTGAATTTAAATCAAGGGAAGTAATGTTAAAACTGTACAATGCACTTGTAAGACCTCATCTTGAATATTGTGTGCAGTTCTGGTCACCTCGCTATAAAAAAGATATTGCTGCTCTAGAAAGAGTGCAAAGAAGAGCGACCAGAATTATTCCGGGCTTAAAAGGCATGTCATATGCAGACAGGCTAAAAGAATTGAATCTGTTCAGTCTTGAACAAAGAAGACTACGTGGCGACCTAATTCAAGCATTCAAAATTCTAAAAGGTATTGACAGTGTCGACCCAAGGGACTTTTTCAGCCTGAAAAAAGAAACAAGGACCAGGGGTCACAAATGGAGTTTAGAAAAAGGGGCATTCAGAACAGAAAATAGGAGACACTTTTTTACACAGAGAATTGTGAGGGTCTGGAATCAACTCCCCAGTAATGTTGTTGAAGCTGACACCCTGGGATCCTTCAAGAAGCTGCTTGATGAGATTTTGGGATCAATAAGCTACTAACAACCAAACGAGCAAGATGGGCCAAATGGCCTCCTCTCGTTTGTAAACTTTCTTATGTTCTTATGTTCTTATAGTAGTAGTCATAGTTTTATGCTACAAAGCTATTCGTTTTTGCTACAGCACAGTGGAAGACAGGGCTCTGTATTCCTATGCTGTACATCAAGTTCAATGGGCACCAGATGTGTTACGGCACTTGAACATTCAGAACAAAGATTGCTGAAGGTTTGTCTTTGAGTAACTTCAGCAGTTATGATGAAGATATAGTACTAATTTGTGGAGTGGATGACAAACATATAAAACAAAGCTGGAGGAGTAACACAGGCTGATGCAGGAGCTCAAACTGGATGATAGAAGACCACACTGATGTCAGTGATTCAGTTTGAGGAACTACTTGAAAGTATTCGGGCCACATCTTTATAAGCTAAAAACCAACTACAGACAGTCTATCTGCATGGAAGAATGGTTATCTATATGTCTGAAGTACAGTAAAACATTAAATGTTTGCTGGAAAGAAATATTCACTAATTTTGCTTTTATTAAAAAATCCTCAAAATATACATGTCACAGAATTAGCATAATTACTCAATTCAGTTTATATACAGTATATGTACTGTAATGTTTACATGCATAAACACATTTGTTACTGTAAATTTGTCCATAGTGAGAAATATGCAAAATAATATTAAGATATTTCCGTTTCGCAGTATTTACATAGTATATTTATGCTAAAATGAAATTGAAAGAGAATAGAGATAATAGAGATAGTACTATTGTTATATAGTGTTATTATCACCTATACTGCACAAAATCATGTGTTTGTAAAGGTTAACATTGGTTCACAATTTGTTGTTATATCATACATGCATTCACATCCTAACTCCACAGCAATGGCTTGCCATTTTATGTTAATGTCCTATGGCATTTTAAAATATTCTTATAAAATGAAGGGGAAAGACAACAACAACACAGTAATGACTGCTTTAAAGGTTAAGATAAAATATGGATCTAATCAGTATGAATGATCTAATTCTAAGATTCCCAAAGCTGCCCCAAGTATGCAATCTAGTCATAGTTGTTGAATTATCTCTATTGAGATTTTGCTTCCTTTGCTTTAAAGGCAATACAAAAATGGGCAATTAAAGCAGACAAGACAATTAAAACTCTACTGTTAGAGTAAGCAAAAATGGGAGACAGTTTTTTTTTGTTAATAAAGTAAAGCGTGCATTTTCTTTTCAATATTTCAATTCAGTCAAGAGGTAATGGTTTGCATACATAAATAATAATGCACAACAAGATGTCTGGTTATGCTGATTCATACAACATATGTGGATGTTCACAATTCGCTTCACAGAGGTGTTGTTTTCCGATACTCACACAAGCATAACATGAAGTATGAGGTGAATGCATTTATCAGCCTTACCCGATATTCAGAAGACCTCTCCTTAATACATGAAACAGCAAAGCACTGATCTCAAGGCTGATCAATAAAGTGATTGAATACTTTGAAGTTTTAAGTCCACCTCCATCTTATTCTATTGAGTCATTCCACCCAGCACTGTCACCATTCCTGGCATAAACTCAGTAATGTCACAATTGTGTTTCCTTTGACACAGTCCATAACTTGCAATGAAAATGGAATAATGAAAGAACATGTCTAATTAAATGGCAAACGTTTCGACTATAAGTCTTTCTAAATGTCTTCAATGAATATGGAGAATACATCAGCAGACTTTCGTTTAATAATGTTATATATGTAAACCATAGCATTTACACATCAGTGCATTTTCACCTCAAAACACAGGCTAAGTACAAACTGAAAGGAAGATGATGGAGATGTTTTACCTCTAAGTCCATAGGGGGATATTTCCTGCCTTTGCTTTTCCCCAGACATTTAGTCTTCCCACCTTCAAGTAGCTGACACCAGAATCCTTTCTGTGGATCAAATCTGCAATGTTGGATGAAAGGTAGTCAAAGAGTGTTTGTTATATTAATTTTATTTAAGGTATCTATGTACAATCTAATCTCTTATTCTGTCTCTTTGAAACATAGTAACAAGTCATGGGGGTGGGTATCTATGGTTTTACAGTTAATCATACTGTGCAGGGCTGTATGTATTTAACAGGGGACTCGTTTCCATGACTGATTGGCCTAGAGATATTCCAGTCAGTGGTGCCATCGCATTACCATTCCTTTGGGTGGGTTTCCTTGCTGAGTTTAGTCACTTAGGCTGTGCATGGGTTATGTAGCAGATGGGACTGGGTTGAGTAAGGTGGGGAGAAATAAATCTGTCCTGTAAGCCTGATATGGGGAAACTAGGGCTGGTTCAGTCTGCTGTGTTAATGAAATGCTAATATAGTGAAGCTGTGCTGGCCTATACATTGTTAGAGCTGCTGTTCTAGGCACAAAAGTACGGCAAGCCAAATTATCATTTATAGATATCTCAAAATATTTTATAGATATCTTGAAATACTTTATAGATATCTCAAAATATTTTATAGATATCTCAAAATGTTTCAAGACATCTTTAAATGCAATTCAACATACCTCTAAATGATCATTTGGCTTGCCATTCAAAAGAAAATCCCTCTCTGCAAACAGATGCAAAAAGATTTGCTGTACTTGTCAAAGAAGATCAAGGTGCCCTTGCCATACTCCCTAGCACAGAAACAATCCCCTGCTTTAGAGACTACATTTAAAACCAGGCTTCAGTGGGAAAAGAATGGAGGATATTTATACAGACATACAGCAAAATGGAATTGAAGGACCTGCCATTTTCTGTGACGATTTCTTTAGTAGATGCAGGCTCCTTACATGGGACTATAGCGTTCACAATATAATGCAGAGCATGAAAGGTTTCCTTGATGTTAAGATATGCTAGTTGTTGAAATCTAATTTTAAGTAAAATGTGCAGTGGACAGTTTTCTAAACAAATAAAGACAGCATCTGGATAGCAAATACCATAACTCAAATGTATTTTTAATGCACTGTGTATCAAGCTTATTTGATGAAAATGAATTATACTGAACCTACAATTCAATTTTTAATAATATTAAATTATACTCTTCCAGCATTAGACACTAAACTCTCCAGGATGAAAACTTGAGTTTTAGCTCCACAGCTTGAAAGATACAATGTTTTCAAATTGCTCACGATAGTGCCTGAGAGTAGTTGTAATATGGGGAAACTCCTAGAAACTTCTGGACTTCATCCATTATAGCAGCAGGGTCGCTCCTCAGCTGCTGCCCATCAATGATCAGTAACTAAAAAAAAACAGTAAGTTTATTAATTTTTTTAACAGAGCTAAATAAAAGAACAGACCCCTTATAAAATCTTTAGCCAGTTAAGTAGGGTGATCAGATCATATCAAGTCCATCAATCTTTACAAATACTGTTTTAGTCTAATTAAATGAATAGGAAATATAATCCATTTAATTTATTTTGGATTTTTTGTTCATTCTTCATTAAAGAATTTTGTATTATGGTCCTTCTTCATGTACTGTAAAGACCTCTTAATCCAGTTTATTTTATTAGTTTTGCTGCACAATGAACATATCTAATTATTGCACTGTACAGGGTGTAGTAAAAGTTGCTAAATATGACATCTTTCTAAATGAGAATGATATCTTTTTACCTGAGAAGGAGGGTAGTAAGTGAGCCAGTGTTCAATATGAATAGAATACCAGCCTGGCACCAGACATTTATTCTGAAGAGATCTGAGCTCTGCTGGGGCATGGCGTCCTGCAGAAATCACCTCATAGAAAGTGTACTTCAGAGCAGCATGATCTTCATGGGCCCTCTGGTGCTATAGGGAATATTTATAGACAACAGCAACCGATGACTGCAGTCCACATACAGTGAGTGTTTAGAATGTCTTACAGGCTGCATGTATTTACAAGAACTACAGGGCCTATAGAAAGTCTACACCCCCTTGAACTTTTTTCACATTTTGTTGTGTCAGTGCCTCCGAGTTTCATGCATTTAAATGAGGATTTTTTCAACTTACTACACACCATACTCCACACTACTAAGGGGAAAAAAGTTTCTATTGCGCAAAAAATTATATATTAAAATACAAAACTGAAAGATCATAATTGGACAAGTCACCCCCCTGAGTTAATACTTGGCAGAAGCACCTTTGGCAACAATTAGAGCCGTGAGTCTGTTGGGATAGGTCTCTGCCAACTTTGCACACCTAGATTTGGCAATATTTGACCATTCTTTTTTACAAAACTGTTCAAGCTTTGTCAAGTTCCTTGGGGAGCGTTGATGGGCAGCAAATTTCAAGTCATGCCACAAAGTTTCGATTGGATTTAGGTCGGGGCACTGACTGGGCCACTCAAGGACATTTACCTTTTTGTTCCTTAGCCACTCCAGTGTAGCTTTGGCTGTGTGCTTTGGGTCGTTGTCATGCTGAAAGGTGAACTTCCGTACCAGTTTCAGTTTTCTTGCAGAGGGCAGCAGGTTTTCCTCAAGGACTTCTCTGTACTTTGCTCCATTCATTTTCCCTTCTATCCTGACAAGTGCCCCAGTCCCTGCTGATGTGAAACATCTCCATAACATGATGCTGCCACCACCATGCTTCACAGTAGGGATGGTGTTCTTTGGGTGATGTGCTGTGTTGGGTTTGCACCAAACATAAAGCTTTGCATTTAGGCCAAAAAGTTCCATTTTTGTTTTGTCAGACCACAAAACTTTTTTTGTCACATGGCTACAGAATCTCCTGATTGTTTTTTTGCATACTTCATACTGGATTCAAGGAGGGCTTTCTTGAGTAATGGCTTCCTTCTTGCCACCCTACCATACAGGCCAGATTTGTGGAGTGCTTGGGATATTGTTGTCACATGCACACAGTCTGCAGCTCTTGCAAAGTTGCCTTTGGCCTCTTGGTAGCCTCTCTGATCTGTCTCCTTCTTGCTTGGTCATCCAGTTTAGAGGGACAGCCTGATCTAGGCATGGTCTTGGTGGTGCCATACACCTTCCACTTCTTAATAATCATCTTGACTGTGCTCCAAGGGATATTCAAGGCCTTTGATATTTTTTTTTATACCCATCCCCTGATGTGTCATTCAACAACTTTGTCCCGGAGTTCTTTCGAAAGCGCCTTGGTGCTCATGGTTGGGTCTTTGCTTTAAAATGCACTACCCAGCAGATGGAATCTAAAGGAATTGCTGAATTTATCCTGAAATCATGTGAATTACTACAATTTAACACAGGTGGAGGCCACTTAACTTGGTGTGTGATTTTGAAGGCAATTGGATACACCTGAGCTAATTTTTAATACATTTTCTACAAATTTCTAGAATAGTTTTATCATTTGGAAGTTGTGGGGTAGGATGTGTAGATACATAAAAAAAAACAAAAGAAACAAAAAAAAAAAACTATTTTAATGTATTTTAATTCCAGGCTATACGGCAACAAAAGGTGAACAATTTGAAAGGGAGTGTAGACTTTCTATAGGCACTGTATTTCCCCAGACGTTTCCTTCTGTATATTGTGGTTGGATAGCAAAATAATTTCATAAATATCACCTGTTGTGCACTTCCACTTGATATAGATCTCACATGTGGAGTTTTTAAAACAATGAAATAGTTTTATTGTATTTTTCATATGGAAATGTCTGGTAATACACTAGTTCAGTTTCTTTGATCATGTCACCTCGAGAGAGATATTGTTTCCTCCCCTTCAACACCTTTGTGCTTTGCAGCCAGTGATAGCTGAAATGATCCAGGAAGTGAAACAGCTTCAAAATGTGTTCTTTTTATAATGGAAAACAACATGGTAATTTAATCCAACAGTAAATGCCACGTACTTGAACAAAAGAGGTAAGCCAATTAACACTGGGCATACATACTTCTTCACAGTAATTACTTTATTGCCAGTTTTAACAACATCATCTTTTAATGCCAGAAAATGTGCAAATGTGAGAAAATGACTGGAAATTAAACACAAGTGACAACAGCTTTATGTGAGAGGGACTTTTTTCTCAGCTGTGGTACTGCTCGAAGAGCATACTTACTATTAAATATTTAATTACTGAAACTGTTATCTGAGGGGAAACAGGGAACACACAGTGTAAAACAGACAACTCACTGCAGCTGTCGTTTCTGCATTTTTGTGTGACATGTTTATTTCTGCAATGCCACCGCAGAGAGCCTTCATTTACAGGAGGCTTTTACTGAGATAAAAAGAGCTTTTAATAAAAAAAAAATCTATCTACTGCAAACTCTCTTTGGGATACAAAATCAGCTTTGCCTGGGGAGCTGGGAACTAAGCACACACACCGCCAACAGATTCCTTAGAATTTAAGAATCACAAAGGAAATGTACTGTAGTCGTAGTGCATCATATATTGAAAGGGAGGTCAACTGTGTTGTCATCTTTTCTTCTGGTTTTCCAGATGATTTTTGTCTATTAGGATGTTTTTTCAGAAGAGTTTATTCTGTTATGCACTGGTATAATTGAGACACTATGGGGCAGATGTACTAAAGTGATGCGTCTGTCGCGATCGTTGCAAACCACATGAAAACCAGTCGGAAGTGTAGCGTGAAATGTACTAAACAAATGCAATGCTGTTAGCATAATTTTAAAGAATGTTTTGCAGCCGCAGTTCTTATTTGCACTTTAGCCTTAAATGAATATGTAATTCTGAGCGTTCCTCCAGAAATTCACAAAAACAGGCTGGATATAGTGCAAATAAGGGATCAAAAATATTGTGATGAGATGTATTAAAGCAGCGGGCAATTGCGATACTTACAAGTGCATCATTTTGTTAAGAACTTTTGAAAGCATGTTTTAAACGGTCACAACTGTAGCTGGCATTTCCCAGTCTGCTTTTTCTTCTGCATTGCCAGTTGTGCTTAATGCATTTGAGACAAACACCCAAGTACCTAATCTTCACTAAAGTCAGGGTGTACTTTGGAGCCTTGAAAACACATTTCTATGACATTTCTGGTTTTCCCAGCATGTTGGGAGCAATAGACTGCACACATGTGCCACTAACCCATCCAGCTCATTGTTAGCATCTGTATAGGACCATGATCTATTGTGTGTTAATTGTCTTGGCTACTAAGTAGACCAAGTTAAAAATAATAAAATAAAATAAAAAATAACCCTAAAATCATTTACTTTCCATTTAAAATATTTTATTCACATTGTACATCAATGTGTACAATGCAGCAGGGCTGTTACTTAAGCCTCAAAATAGCAATCGACTAATTGGGCACACAAAACATAATCGTTCGAGTAAATATCGATGATTGTACCATACATTTTCGGTGCATTCCTCTTCCCGTGACGTTATTATTTTAATATCATTGCAGCTTAGTTAAAGCTTGTGCACAACAACGGAATGTGAGGGGTAATTACGCCTGGGTAGTAGCGTCAGGAGAAAAAAAAAAAAAAAAAAAACCACAACATTCGCAAAAAGTCTAAACTACAGGAGTGCTACTAAAATATTTATTCCAAACAGTTTACTGTATTTTGCAACTAGACACCAGTTAAGGAAAACTGTCATTCAGTGGCTGCTGCAGTATCACGCATTGCATCCCTGTACCACCTATTCTTCACTTTCTGTGAAACACTCAATGCGGAAATCCCTGCCTAAAACACAATAATAATAATAATAATAATAATAATAATATAATAATAATAATAATAATAATAATAATAATACATTGATTTACATACCAGAACATGAATACCCGCTAGCTGATCCTTACTCCAAAATTTCGTTTAACATCTCTTTTAGTTTGTTTGTTTATTTTTAACGTTATTGAATAGTGTTACATTTTCATTATATAACAGCTCATTTTGAAAATCTAAAGAAACGCAAACTATATAGTCAGTTTTCTTCAATGTGCGTAATTTATTTACAGTATGTTTACCAGGAATACAAGTCTGTCGTCCTGCTCTGGACACTAAGTGGCGTGCTTTTTGTTTGTTTGTTTGTTTGTTTGTTTATACAGTCAATACACATAGAGGCGTACTTGCAAAGCATTTTCAAAACTGATTCGCCGGTAGGATGGGACCAGCAAATCAGATGCTGGTTAACACGAGCAGGAGAAGAGCATGTCCACTGCTTGTCGGTGGCAGAAATACTGTAATAGTAAGAGTTCGGTGCAGTTTTGTTGATAAAATTAAATAATGTTATTAACGATGCGCGTTACAAAAAAATAATTATTGAATCAATTATCCAGTATTTATATCGAAGTATATAATCAGGAATGGAATCGATCGAAAAATCAGTTTCCGAATTAATCGTAGCAGTCGGATTTACAATACCAGCAGGCTAATGTACAAAAACTGCGCTAGGTATTTATTTGATGTTACTACCGTAATGTATACTGTATAGGCCTACTGTACAGATTTACATTTTTACATAATGTAATGTGTAGCCTACCAAAACACACTAGTGTTATTTCAGCGCAATGATTTATATTTAAAATACATCGAGAACTGTAAATGCACATGCGTTCGATTTTACTGTATTGTTTTTAAAACCGACACCGCCATACGTCGGACAAACATGTCTGGTTTAGCGAGGGGCTACTGTATAATTTTGAAAAGCTTTTTGGGGGTGAAGTCGTAAAACTCTCACTAGAAATCTCGCTAAGATGACGCAAATAATATTTAAATTAGTATATTTCGGCTCTCTTCATTAACATATTTTTTCTTAGTACATACAACAAAATGTGCACTTTGCGAATTGTCATAACCAAAATACAAACTGCGGTATGTTTGCTCTGCGACTGGCCCATCTTAGTACACCTACCCCTAACAGTCTTATGGGGGACATAATGGGGAACAAAAGGCTGAAATTGGTTAAACCAATTACCCATGAAACCATGAAAGAAAGTGTACCTGTGCATGTTTCTATGCAAGCATAGGTAATCTTTTAAGTGTGAATCATTTCTTGTCTGGCTGTGTAGGCCTCTCTGTGGGTGTTTACCTTTTAGCCCTCATAATAATTTTATAAAAACAATAATAATTATATTAGTAAGTGACACCTAGTGAATTGTATTAAATCTGTAGCTCTGTGAACATGTTTTTCCAAACAGAACACATAACATCACACTGAACTGTTTTTTACACTTAAGTTTCATATATGTAATATATTCATCAATGTTTTCCTTGTTTTATATATAGATCAAAATAAAAACCATGTTTCAGAATTCACACTGCCTTCCTTTTGCATTCTTTAGAAACTCTTTTCTGTACTTATTTTTAAAATCAAAATGAATTTAAATTTTTGTGCACAACCAAAGTTGGTATAAATACATGAATTCAATAAAGCTGGAATACAAAAACGACAGTAATCTTGAAGGGCTGCATTTTTTATGTAAATCTGAGATGGTCAGCTGCAATTATCATGCAGTTTAGTTCAGTCATAGTAATTGCTATACAGCTCCAGTGAAAGCCCCTACCTGGTACCAAGAGTATGCCCGGTCAGAAGGATTGATGATTAAGGTAATTATCTTTGATTTTGGTACTAGGGCAGCAGCACGCTTTGGAGCATCTTCAGAAGTGAAGTAATTTGCACTTTTCTCAAACAGAAAGTCAGAGGTCACATTAGAGGGGACTGGGAAGAAGTCCATGTACCTGTGTGAAGGACAATGTGTTACCACCAGACAGCTTAACAAAAAAAAAAAAAAAAAAAAGAAAGACAACAATGTTTGTTCTATTCACACACTATGTGTGTGTGTGTGTGTGTGTGTGTGTGTGTGTGTATATATATATATATATATATATATATATATATATATATATATATATATATATATATATATATCCCTGTAATTAATTGCTTAACCTTCTGAAGATTTCACATACTTTCTATTGCAGTAAATAAAATAAAAAGGCTTGCTATCAGTAGGCTTGCTAAACTGTTTAACAGCTGCTTGTCTTTTCGAAAGTACAACTTTCGGTTGAGGCCTAAACCGTCCACTCCTGAATAGTTTTTTGAATTTCAGAGCTCAGGCCAATGGTCTCTCCTTTACTCCATGTGACAACCAGTAAAGATAAATAACAGTTTTACCTCACAATTCTCCACTGTATCTATAACTGTGGTCCCTGCACGTATTGGTAACAGTACCACTCTTTACCACCCTCTTTAGTATATTACACTCAGATGTGGCTCTACACATACTTCCTAAACTCATAAACTGCTCCATCTGTGCTGAGTCAAATTGATTTCAAGTCAACTGTGAATTTATACATTGCAATTACGGTTGTGTCACTGCTACTTTGCTGTTATTCATGTGACCCCCCCCCCCCCCCCCCCCCCCCCCACTCTATTTTGTGAATTGCACTGCAATGTTAGTCAACTGGACCTAGGCCCACCAAGCAAAGAAATGTAATCATTTTAAAGCTATAATGCCTGGAACCTAAGGAAGCTGAATTCAAAAGGGGTTTGGTGCTCAGGTTATGGTATGGGAGTAAATTCTTTTGGAGGGATATTAGTGCCAGGATACTAGGGTTAAGAGGTCTGCCATTTGTTAGCAAGTACTCTGGGATTGCTGATGTCTGCAAAGGACATCTATTTTATGATAACCTGACGTGCAGTTCCTCATGAAGTGCAGTAATCGAGCAACCCATGTTTAATGGCTCATAACAGAGTATTTCCAGGTTTTTCATTTCCGTGGAGTGGTCCACTGTAACTGTTATGCTCAGCTTAAAATGAATCCTTTACACAAGTGATAACATTTTAGTCAAACCAATTAATTCAGAAGGTGAGCTCAACTGTTTGCTGTGAACCTGGTTTATGACCAACTGCTTCAAAATAATCAATTTTAACTTTAATAAATCAATAAAATGTATTTCCCTTCAGAGATAGATACATATTATACCTAATAGCCAGGCTATTATTTTGCAACAGCCAAGGCTTCTCATTAATGGGTTGAAGTTGGGCCCATGTTAAAATAATTCTCCTTGTAAGCGGTCAGTTTTATAATGTTTTTTTTTTTTTGTAGATATGATTTTTTTTAATATCCAATGCGCAAATAATACCTGAGGGAATATATCTGCCTAGAAGTAGTTGCTCTGTGCATTAATGATTCAAACAATTGCTTGCATTATCAATGATGAAGGTTCAGATGACTAATATGTTGTTTGGCAGTTTGGGATCAGATGATCCAGACTCCACAGTCTGATGGATTACACTTTCCTGTTACATTATAATCCATATTTTGGATTTATTTTTAAAAAATGTTTTAGACACTGCAAGCGCTTATAACTCAGGCACCATTTTTTTTTTTTGTATTGAACATTTGAATGTTATAGTGCTATTTTGGATGTTCATTTATTATTTTGTGTTGTTTTTTCATACTGGACACTGGAATATATTACTTACAGAGATTATGTAAAGCCCTTTATTTTAGTGGACTGAACATTTCACGTGTCTATATATATTTTTAATTTAGCAACTTTATTCTTCCGGTTTTAACCTACACATGTGGTTTTTCATTATGTGCTTTTGCACTGCACACTGTCATTTTAAAGTTTAATGTGAAAATATATGACATGACAAAACAGTGGACATACTGCAGCAGCTTTGAATTGTATTTCACCAGTCAATAAATATGTTAACTTCTTGATTCTTTAGCGTGTCTGTGTGCTGTGCTCTACCTTTGAATTTTAAGCATGCCTAATTGTAAAAGTAATTTACCTACCTAATGTTAAAAACACTACTGTAATTGCGTCCCTGCTTGAGTCAATGGCTCCCCCTACACACACCTTTGCCTTAACAACAACTTTATGGCCCCTGGGTGTTGACTGCGGTATTCGGTACATATAAATCTGGTATATATAAATTAAACAAGACCAGCACATGAGCAGGTTTATTGCTGTCAGTAGTTCGTATCTTCTTATGCAAGCTTGCAAAAATGTCAGCAGTATTATGCCAGTGCTTTAAGTGAATAATAAATAAATACAAAGTAAAAAATATATAAATATGCAGCCCTAGCACCTAAACAAATATACCTAATACCTACTCATGAATAAATACATTCTCATATATAACAAGACAAAAATAAAAATATATATATAAAAAAAAAAACAATTTGCAATGTTTGGATTTATAGGGACTGATATTGTTTTCTAAGAAACTGTTCCATGAGTCATTTTCTAATAGTAATTTTCTAATTTCAACACTACAGATAAACTACAGTCTCACACTCTCCCTTTTCTGTCATTCTTTTCTCAGCATTTATTGCGTTTAAATACTATACACACTTGAATTGATTTATTGTTTGGATATAAAGTCAGGAAGGGTATTGAGCAAACCATTCTAGATAACAATAAAACAAACAAACAAAAAACTAATACAATGAGCTGTCTATCCTTACCAGTCTATCCCTTTATGGTAGTTGTTCCCATTGAAAAACTGCACCTCCTCAAAGGTCCTCAGACTGGGAAAATTGCTGGTAATGGAAGGGTGCATTACCAGGAACAGGTACAGAGCAGTGGTACCTGAAAAAAAAGGTCAGAGATAATAACCCCTTCTTCTCTGCCAAATTGAATCTCACTGCAATATAAATGTACAGTTTACTGAATGCAGTTGAACTGATCAGTGGTTATCTGGACAGCTAAACAAACTCCTGACCAAGCTCTCAATTTTACCTTAATGATTGTCCTCCCTCTTTTCTAATTAGAATTCAATTTTTTGCTATGGCAGAATTCATTGGGACACAGGTCAACAGAACAGCCTTTAATATAAATACACTTACAGGTTTAAAAAGTAAAACTACTTCTGGAAATGATGTGAAGTGTAATTTGAAACAGTTTTCTGGGAACATGCTTTTAGATCCCAGCTAACTGTTCTGTGTTTCAGTAAGCCTAAGCTTTTCTACAATTTGAGATTGCAGGGAACACTAGATAACTATTCAAATTCACAACCTTTGTATGTGCAGCACACTGATAGCAATAACTAATTTGCTAAGTAATATGTGCTAAATAATTTCCATTCATCTGCCAAATTACATGATTCCTGAACAGGGCTCTGAAAAGGGTGCATCCAGTATGTAACAAACTGAAATTATCAAGGATGCAAGAACAAAGCAAGAGAGAAGCACCTCAAACAAGCTATTTCAAGAGCAAACGTGGTGGGTTTTGCTTATCTAAAAACACAACACAACAGATTTTACTCTCATACATTATTCTGTTAATGAACGTATGTTACCACTCCCTGGTAACAAAAAAAGCATTGTCCACTGAGCTATACTAGCCATGCCACTATCCTTGAAGAAAGCCCTGGGTAACTATGGCAACAGTTTTACTCACCAGTCTTCTGAGGTCCTACAACCAGGAATTTGGGCAAACGATCACAGGTTTTCTCTTTCGACCAGATATCCTTGTGCCGCTTGTCATCGCATGGATTCTGAAAAATATTTTTATAAACATTTTTGCTGTTACGATTTGTAAGCCTGGTAAATGAAAACCCTGCCGATTTAAGCACAGACAATAATAGGAGAATGATACATAACACACACAGGGCCCTATTCTGATTAAATGAGTGCAAGCACAGGCACAGTGGTTAAAGTCAACCATGTCTGCCACGCAGGGAGGGGCTTCTCCAAAAATGTGATTCTGATCAAAATAAAAACCTAGGATAAGAGCGTTTAGTGCCGCACTGACAGCGCTCAGCCAATCATTGCTGACTAGGTTGGGGAATCTGCTATCCAATCAGGGCCAGGCGACCATTCCTTTAAGAGACAGAATGTGCTTTTAACTTTTCTTTCTTTGATTTCCTCTTTCTGTGTCAGTACAAACGCATGTACTTGCTACTTAGGACTACTTTTCTTTTTATAGTGTGTTCAATTGTTAATGTTCCTGATTGCGCCACTAAATAAATCTGGTTTCAGTGGGTCTTAACGCAGTGCTCAATTTGGGACCCCATTGCACTCATCAGAATCACTTCGGCAAATATGTTAATGATACCACAGCCCGAAATTTATGCCCACACATGGCAATGGGTCAAGAGCTCTATAATGGCGCAAGAAACATCTTCAGAATACCACTGCAGCGCAGTGGAGCTTTTTTTTTTTTTTTTTTTTTTACATATTCTCTCCATTTATGCGCCACAGAATCGGGGGCAAGCACCAATCGCATTTGCACTCACATTTGCGCTGCGATTACAATACAGCCCATAACGTCAAACAGGTAAAAAATGCAATATAATGAAAATGTATGTGATACAATCCCTACAAGTCCTTATTAAATAATTTTATCTTGTACTTTTTATGACTTTGTTCTACACTATTAATGAAACATGAGGTTATAAAGCTCAGTCAGAAACAATACGACTGAAACAGAAACATGTCTCGCAATACTTAATTGTTATGCAAAATTAATATTGTAATATAGAAAAGCTGCACCTCCTTGTCAGTTTAAGTCATATTGAGCAAGGCAGCAGATCTGACAGACTTTCACAGCATGACAATTGAAGGCGCCATCACATTCCAAAACAATCTGGAGAACAAACTTCACTGCTGATTTCATCCCTGTGCTACCTTATTATTAATTATTGAAGAATGGTCATGTACCTCTCCAGATCAATTGAAAAATGACCTGCAGTCACATTGTCCCATAGACACTATCGCTTATATTATTTTCCCCAATGCTTTAAATAAATTAATTCACAGTAGAGTATTGTAGAGCTATAAAACTACATACCTGCCAAATTGGATCATGTTGCTCAGGGAAGAGCTGAAAGTACTTGTGAGCCAGCTGAAATGGTGGCAACGTCTGTAGTCTGAGGTTAGTCCAGCATTGAACAAAGTTGGCCAGGTTTGAAAAAGTGTACAGTCCCAGTCGGTCATTCCCATAGTTGGATAAATGTGTCATAAAGATGCTGATCTAGAGAGATAAAAGGCAATACATAATGAATTTCCCTCAGGTCACCAATAGATGGCAGTAAGTACATTCTCAACCACAGCAGCTGGTGCTCTGAGTCTTTGGAATGAAGAAGATGGCAAAATCTTCCTTAAAATTTAGACCAGGTCTTGTTATGGAACCTTATCTGACAGTTGTGATTCTCTCAATCATCCCTTTCACCTTTCCCTTTCACCTGCTTAATCCACTTAATTTATTATATACATATATATATATATATACACACACACACACACACACACACACACACACACACACACACACATATATATATATATATATATATATATATATATATATATATATATATATATATATATATATATATATATATATAAAGTGTATGGAAACATTTCACTGAGCTTGGCTTTGTTTGTACATTTAAAGTCTCTTCCTGTAGCTTTATGCTCTAATTACTAAATACCCTGCCAACATACTGAGCTGGCCTAACTTAAAAAAGCAGTTACTAGCAGTAGGGTGGAAACTCATTATATCTCAGGTCTTAAAAAAACAAAACAAAAAAAAACTGACTGTAATTCATACAGAGCCTTGCAGCATACCGTTAACTTCACATTAACATGGTGCAGACTGCTCACAAATGACAGCCTTTCTTTTCAGCTGTCTGGAAGCTTTGCTTTTACTGTCACATCTGAAAGTTGTTTGGACTGTTTGATAAGGCCACTGGATGCCTTGGGGAGAGCAAGCAGGAAGCATAACAGAGGCCATTAAACCGTGACTTCTAAAAAGTGAGATGCTTATGACGGCAAAGGTAACACAAACTATGTAAGGTTTTTGCATTCCTTTACCAACATCTCCTTCAGTCACAGCCTGATGCCATCAATATACCGACTTATTAACTTGTCTAGCACCATATAACACATTTATGAGACTGGCTGGAGGGGAGGGAGGAGGCATCAAGTACCACAGACAAGAGGAAGTTTGAGAACCATACAAAATATACATTTAAAAACAATCTGCTGCCATAATCACTACGGCTACAACAAGCATAGTACAATGGAGAGGAAATAATCATAAAAAATACAGCTGTTCTTCAAAGTACTCCCCATTTTTCTTTTTTTACTGACAAGACGAAATTCAAAAAGTCTTTTTCAGGTAACTGGTGAAGTTCTTTTACTTCTCCCTCTGAACACAAATTTGTGAGGTCTATAAAGGCAAGTGTTTTTTCCCCTGTATTTTCATTTTCTTGCTCTTTTAAAAACATTTCCTTAAATTCTTCTGTTATTGGTCTGAACCTCATTGTTTCCCAGTTCTTGTCATTGTTTGGTTAGATTGTCCATGTATTTATTTAGAATGTATTATTTCTTCTCCATTGTACTATGCTCATTGTAGCGACAGTGATGATGGTGGCGCTGATAATGGCAACAGTTTGTTTTTAAATAAAGCTGTAGGAACTTGTATATTATAGGAATATATGTTATTCAAGATAGCATTCTGTTTCCATGGCAACATACAATATAAGAAATTATAAGATGACAAATGAATACTCACCTTGCTGATGCTCTAGAGGGACCATACACCTTCATTCTATCAATTCCTCACACGGATCAAGAAAAACGGACACCCATTTTCAGTAGTTAACATCAGTTTAAATTTCTCAAAATTCTTTTGTAACTTCTCTTTAGGTTCTGTAATATAATATTTGTAGTGGAATTCCTCAATTGCGAACACCAAATGGAGTAAAATGACTTTTATTGTCTGCCTAGTAATTAGGAAAAGAACGACTCTGAATATCGTGAGGAGAGCTTTGCCATGAAGATTAAAAAAATTAACAAGAGAAAAGAATTAACTTCTTGTCGCACAAATCCTGAATGATCAGGCATTACTTGTTTGTGTTGTCATTGCCTTTCCAACACACACACTCACACACACACACATAAAAGTAAATAAAATAAAACTTTTACTAAGAACAAGTTTTACTACTTAAAAAACAGATATGCGTAACATCTAAAAGTTTTATTTAATTAAAATAGTCTACAGATTTATGTGGAAAATGTGGTACCATGGGGGGGTTACACTACAATACAATAAAACACAGTATGATCCTTAGACCTATATGAATATAAGATTGAGAACAATGGGATATGTAAAAATACATACGAGTTTCCTGAGCAGCTTCATGCACTGGCAGTTCTATAGGCAGAGTATCAGGCTGAGCATCCTAATGTTCCTGTACTCATTTGCCAGTCCCTATACCCTGCCTCTGGTTCGAGAAGCCAGTGACTGCTGGGCTGCAGCTGCAGTTGACGTGCAAATAGGCTAATGGTTACTATGAAACACATACAGCAACCCATATATGCTCCTATGGTACAATATACTACAAATATTAGTATAGGCCAATGGACTGCTGTGCCATGTGTGAAATACAGTCACAGGTCTCATTGTCTGGCGCTTGGACCCTGGTCATTGCTATTACAATTAAAATATTATTATTATTATTATTATTATTATTATTATTATTATTATTATTATTATTATTAATAATAATAATAATAATAATAATAATAGGCTAAAAGTTCAGTTAGTTATTCTAAACAACATGGATTTATACAAACATTAATAATAGGCTATACAGGAGGGTTACATTTGCAGCCTCTTGTGCATTCTTTCGTGTTTGTGTGTGTGTGTGTGTGTGTGTGTGTGTGTGTGTGTGTGTGTGTGTGTGTGTGTGTGTGTTTGCTGAGGAATAACGTGAGACATTCTTTTGCTGTTTCACGACGTGGTCGCGTGACAACGTCACACAGACATGACTGTAGAGTCAATTTTCAGGTGCATGCAAACCCAGCCACTGTCTACTAAGAACTTGAATCGTTAACTGGCAGTTTCATTGAAAAGCTTCAGCTGATTATGTATTTCACAATAACTATGTCATATAATTCAACACTACCTTTACAACCAAACTGAAAACAAAAATCCAATCATTCTTACTAAGCTATCAACAAAACCCTTGCCTAATACTGTCTGCTGGAAAAAAAAAAAGAAAATCAAATTTAGAATTCAGCAATAAGTAAGCAACAGACTACTTATACAATCCTCGCTTATTGCTGAATTCTAAATCTGACTACTTTTCTTGTTTTGGCTTAATTAATAAAACAGCCACGAGTCACACTGACTAAGACAAAGTGCAAATACACTTAACTCACTGATATTCATAACCCAGTTATGCTGCTGCCTTTGCAGTTTTTTAATGTGCAGTCTCTTTTGTTTCACAACAGCCAAACTGGATGATTAATTTACACAATTTTCTGAGGACTAGAATGATCAACATGACCCCAAATTAATTTAGTTCTGTTGTTTCAGTTGCTTCTGGTCCACTAGAGGATATGATGATCTTGTGCAGACCATTCTGCAATTAATTCTGGCTTGCTGAACAGAGGTATTATAACTTGGTTCTTGTCTACCTATTCTTTCTGATGGGTCTCCAGCAGGGATTTAGAGACTTCAAAACAGCTGTTACTGCAGCATTAAGTTTGAAACCTGACAGAATAATAAATTACGTAGCAGGCTGTGTCTAAAACTTCCATGGGCTTTACTGAAAAAACTAAGAATTCTGTGAGCGAGTACTGGTGATGAAGCTCTACATATGTATTTAGAATACAAAATACTCTCTCTAATCTAGACCCTTCTCCAAACTGACCTGTAATCAGAATCCCTTATCATAATGAAAGATGGACAGCAGCTGTAGAAACAAAACTTTAAACAGTGACCTGCATATTTATAGTATAGTGCAGGCAATCATTTGAAAGGTACCTAAAAAATGTCTACAAGCATATTAAAGTTAGAGAAAACTGATTTTTACACACTAGACAAAGTACTTCAATACTGTAAAGATTGCAATCAGTACTCAAAACAAATCACACATTTTAACTGGGTCCGGTCATTAACTGGTTTGAGTTTACTGTACCTCAGAACCCACAATGGGCCTATTTGGCCAGAATATAAAAAAACAATAATTTCTTTATCAGAGTGGGTGACCTGTTATAAAAAAAGGGGTGAATGAATTTCTCTTGTGTAGGTGAATAGCTATATGAAATTGAAGCATATGGACATTTCAGTTCTAGACTGCACTAAACAATTTGTAGTTTTAAAAACTGCCAACCATGGCTATAAAAAAAGAAAAACATTTTGAATTATAGATGTAACTGCTGCTCTGTGTCCAATACTATCAAACTACTTTCTTGTATTTTTAATAAACCATTCAGCTGCCTAGAAGTGATGTACTGCCGTTCAGCTCAATTATAAGAGGCAGTAATTGTTGGTTATTCTGTTGTTGTTTTATATTTTTTGTAGAAAATGATGGGCGGCAGCAGTCTATAAATTAGCTACCTTACGTGCCTTAGCCTACCCCATGTCATGTCTTTTGTACTGAACTAAATTAAGGTTAATTCATTTTTATTTTTTTGTTTTATCTATAATTCTTATTTAAGAGAAAACTTGGTAAAGCAATAATAGCATTATTATATAAGTAATACAAACATTGTAGAAATTCTCAAGTAGGCATATGTGTAATACACAAATCAAAATTATAGTTAAATAGATTTCTATTGGCCGTGTTTGTGACATCACAATTAGCGGAGTGTGTCGCACTGGTCACATGACTGACTTCTCCTGGTGTTATGTTGAACGTTTAGGTGAAAGAAAAGTCTTGTAGGTAAAACATGTCTTGTTACCAGAAAATCCTTAGTAGGAAGTTCCTTTGTTATTTACAGTTGCGTGAACACTATGTATGAAGGGATTTCTTCAGCACTCTACATAATAATGCTTACATAATGATCACTCTATTTTAAAGTTGAGTACTAAATTTTAATGATCATGTTTTGGTAAAAGACAAAAAAAGCGGAGGTGCACGGTCTTCCCTTCTCATTTATGGGCAGATTGCCCTGCATGCTTCAATAGTTTTATAATGAAAGTGATGACAATACACCCCATTCTTATTATGAAACACTTAGTTCAAGATATATTTATTTTTGATTGAAATGTTTATTGCTTCTTAACATAACCTTCATTTCATTATCACACTGCTGTAAGATTTGAGTTTGTTCTGCTCACGTCTACAGATGTAATTGAAAATTGAACATCAAGACAACACATTTACATGAGTTACATTTGCTCAGTCTATTCCTGTACTGTGGATGTTCAGCTTATAAAGCATCAAGATGCATAGACATCTCTAGTTGTGTATACCCAGGCGTCTGCTTTTCATATAAACAAATACAGGACAGACTTATGCATACAATACTAGTGTGATATACACCCTGATAGTTGGCTTTTTCTTTGAATATATATATATATATATATACACACACACACACACACACACACACACACACACACACACACACACACAGTTCTGTGCAAAAGTCTTAGGCAGGTGTGAAAAAATGCTGTAAAGTAAGAATGCTTTCAAAAATAGACATGTTAATAGTTTATATTTATCAATTAACAAAATGCAAAGTGAGTGAACAGAAGAAAAATCAACATCAAATCAATATTTGGTGTGACCACCCTTTGCCTTCAAAACAGCATCAATTCTTCTAGGTACACTTGCACACAGTTTTTGAAGGAACTCGGCAGGTAGGTTGGCCCAAACATACTAACCACAGTTCATCTGTGGATTTAGGCAGCCTCAGTTGCTTCTCTCTCGTCATGTAATCCCAGACAGACTCGATGATGTTGAGATCAGGGCTCTGTGGGGGCCATACCATCACTTCCAGGACTCCTTGTTTTTCTTTACTCTGAAGATAGTTCTTAATGACTTTCGCTGTATGTTTGGGGTCGTTGTCATGCTGCAGAATAAATTTGGGGCCAATCAGATGCCTTCCTGATGGTATTGCATGATGGATAAGTATCTGCCTGTACTTCTCAGCATTGAGAAGACCATTAATTTTGACCAAATCCCCAACTCCATTTGCAGAAATGCAGCCCCAAACTTGCAAGGAACCTCCACCATGCTTCACTGTTGCCTGCAGACACTCATTCGTATACCGCTCTCCAGCCCTTCAGCGAACAAATTGCCTTCTGCTACAGCCAAATATTTCAAATTTTGATTCATCAGTCCAGAGCACCTGCTGCCATTTTTCTGCACCCCAGTTCCTGTGTTTTCGTGCATAGTTGAGTCACTTGGCCTTGTTTCCACGTCGGAGGTATGGATTTTTGGCCGCAAGTCTTCCATGAAGGCCACTTCTGACCAGACTTCTCCGGACAGTAGATTGGTGTACCAGGGTCCCACTGTTTTCTGCCAATTCTGAACTGATGGCACTGCTGGACATCTTCCGATTGTGAAGGGAAGTAAGCATGATGTGTCTTTCATCTGCTGCAGTAAGTTTCCTTGGCCGACCACTGCGTCTACGGTCCTCAATCCCTGACTTTATGCAAGTGTACCTAGAAGAATTTATGCTGTTGTGAAGGCAAAGGGTGGTCACACCAAATATGGATTTGATGTAGATTTTTCTTCTGTTCACTCACTTTGCATTTTGTTAATTGATAAATATAAACTATTAACATGTCTATTTTTGAAAGCATTCTTACTTTACAGCATTTTTTCACACCTGCCTAAATCTTTTGCAAAGTACTGCACACACACACACACACATATATATATATATATATATATATATATATATATATATATATATATATATATATAATATGAAAAAATTTGGTTCTCTCCATATACTATTGAATCACTACCTTTTCAACAATGTTTGTTTTCTTTCTGTTTCATTCCTATAAGCATAACATGCCGGGATTGTTATGACAAGTGGATTGTACTGCCCTAACATAAGTTGAATTGAATCCGACAGAGTGAATGTTGATTTTAATACATAACTATAAAACCCCTAATCATAAAATATGTAGCAATTCTACATTAATTATTTGTCACATAATTTTACTAGTTTCTTTTAGTATTGCTCCATAAATTCCATGTTAATATTTTTGGGAAAACGCACATATATTTTTGGTGGACTGTCTTTATGTAAAGTCAGCAGAGTGGCATACATGGGTAAAGTTCAATATAATGACTGAGGATAATCAATGGCTTCATGTTACACCATATTCATAAAGCATGTAACCCAGTGACCTCATGATCTTTTGAAAATATATATATAAAAAAAAAATGCTGCTACTAGGTTAAATAATTATCAAGAAACAACATTGACATGCATTTATTTAAATCTTCATAACAAAAATGGTATAATCTTAGCACCTTACATGCATATTTTTTAAATAATATAAACTTTGTTTCAGCTGAGGTTACTGTTAAATAAAATATGTGTCACTTCATGAATGCCATTTTAAAATAAAGCCAACTAAATAAATTAATAACATTTTCCAATATTTCTAATGGGCACAGCTGCACAACTAACTACTGTATTAAATGTCAGCAGTGATTCATGTATGTTCTTCGTTTCATGACAGCCACAGAAACATTCCTTTGGAAAAGCTATAGGGTCCACAATGGAGTTTAGGTATGCTATAGCACTGCTGTAGCTACATTATAGGCTGAATGCAAGTTTTAGTGATATATTATAATTAGGGCTTCTGTTTTTCTATTTTTATTAAATTCATTTTTCGGTGCTTATTTTTAGCTAATCGAGATTTATGTAAATTGCTTTTTTTTGTGGCTTTTGCTTTTTATATTCAGCATGAAATTATTGTTTTCAGTTACTTTCCAAAATACTTGGCCAGTTTTTTCTGTCACAATATGTATAGGATCTCGATAGTACTTGCACACTTAAGCTGTTCACATTATTTCCTGTCTTCCACAACAAAATCATTATGGTCATGGACACATTTTTTCTGTTTTTTTTTGTGTGTAGTCATTTTTTTTATATTTCGACACAATTTGCAATTTTGTTTTTAATTCTCACTATTTAACTGTAATATAGCTTAAATCCTGCGAACAAGCCTTCTAATTGTAATCCTGTTTTAAATCTCACAAGAGAAGTCTCCAATAGAGGAATATGCTGGCTTTCAGTAGTTTGGGTGGGTTTAAGGTATTCAGAACAAATCAATGATAGGTACAAGTCAAGAAGGAGGGACAATGCCCAACTGCACTGGGAGAGGTATTTTTTTGTAGCAGTAGTTTTTTTTGATTGTTTGTTTAATGGGAATGGGGTGAAGTCAATGTGAATTGAGTTACCATTTCCAGTGTTTTCTGTTGTTTTCCAGTGCTTATTGGCTATATACCAATTTCATTTTTTTTTTGTATCGGGAGTGTTTTATCATTTTTATCTGTCAAAACAAAAAATCAGAAGCACTAATTATAATTGACTTGATCAGTATATTTCATTTTTTTTTTTTATTGCCTTGCATCATTATATACTGTGACATATTAATAAGATGGTAATGTGGGTATATTTATTAATACTATATTGTAAACATGATAAAGATGGGTAACAGTACAATACCTTTACTACATGTATAGTACACGAAAACAAGCCACAAGCAAGTTCCACTACTCTAAACCATTTCTAACAGCTTTCATACACTCAAGACTCAACTTTTACTTGTTCAGCAAGAAATATTAAAACAGAAAAACAGCAAGTTTAGTTCGAATAACGCAAAAATAAAATGTAGACCTACAAAGAACGACAATATAATAAATTGCATGCACAGAATATATGGTATAAAATAGGAAAGGTGGTGTCCATGGTTTTGGTGGATTTAGCTCCCAAGGATTCAGGTTTGAAATGTTCAGTTTCAATTTCAGGTGCTGCATTGTGCTATTTTCCTTTTTTTATCATGGGCTTTCTTGCATTGTTAAAGTCTACTGCACAGCACGTATCTTTCCTCATTATACGGTTCTTCATTCATCACTACACAACTGTTTAAGCTTCCTCTAAGCACTGATGCTGTCTCCTTGTGCTTTTTCCTGGTTTATCCACATGCATTGTCTACATTTTCCCTCCCAGAGAAACTCCAATAGAAGACAACCTGAAGTCACCTCTCAAATTGGGATGGAGCTTTTTTTTTAAAAAATTCAGAGCTTTTCCAGCAGCTGATAACTTGACACCAGTTGGATAAAAATATAGAATTTGCCTCCCAGTCTTGGTTTTGAAACTGTCACCCTGTGTCCTGATAATCCAATCTGTCTATATTTATCCAGCTGATTTTCCCCTCATTTGACAGCCAGCCAGCGACAAAAACATTTTCTTAACTGCTTTAATGATTTGTCTGGGAGTGCCCCCTCCTACAATTAGTTAATTCTGTTGCATTGGTTTGTTGACTAATGACCTTTCCTATTGAATTCCTGCTTTAGCATGGCTAGATCAATTTCGTCAACAGCTGCTTAATGTAAGAACATACTATTCAGTGACTGTTAATGCTTCGTGGACTAGAGTTGCCCTTTTATGCGCTACTCTGGGGCTCTGCTCATGCCAGAACCAATCCAATCACGTAACTCAGTCTGTTTAAAATGGTTTATATCCTGACATGACCTAAAAAAAAATGTTCTTGCTTAATTGTACAGTATATAGTCCCAGATGGGACTACATGTTGAGTGAAAGCAGCTGTTTTCATGCTATTTATAAGAGTACAGTTCTTATGTATGAAGACCAAAGTCAGTTATTGTGGATGTACATATAAAACAAGTTGTACTTGCTTTTACTGTGCTACACTTGATTATGTAGGATTACTTACGAGTTTGGGTGAATAAAAAGTATGACAGTGCACACGGAATGGTACTAAGGAGGAAAAAAAACCCATAGCACTTGACGTTACAATGACTGATAAAGAACAGTGTCAGAACAGACTTTCACAGACGAGTAGATAAAGGGGTGGACCAAGGTGCTTCAGATAGAAACACATTTTTGTTGGTTTTGTATACTAGAACACAGGGGCTACCTGAGTGCGTAAGCAAAAACCGGTGCATGAAAATCGAAGCTTGAAAAATGGCAGAGGGTACATTTTGGAACTTAAGGTATACTCACAATATCTCAGAATGAAGGCTGCAACTTGCAACAGTTGCTCATTGGTGCTTTCCTTTCACAGCAGTATTACAAGTTTATTGTATCATCTTTATCACAAGTAAATAGATTTTAGTTTTTATTCAAAGTATTTACTACAAACATTATCAGAAAATAAATATGGAAAAACTGACTGGCTTAGTGATTTAACTACAGTGTCTATAGTTAGTGTTTGCTGTTATGAGTGTTAAAATGTAAACGAAGAAAACAAAATAAATTTCCGATGCTGGACACATTCTTTTTTTTTTTTTTTTTGGTATTTTTCAATTAATGAATCGTTAAAAAACATGTAAATAAGAGTGTGTCACAAAGATGGCTATATTGGGTGACGACAGACCAGAAACAGGGACCAACACAGAATAGAACAGAGAGAGACGTGTTGTTTGGTGAAGCCGAGCGCTTAGTTGCGACCAGCATTTAATAAACAAATTAAAAGATTTAAATAAAAACAGCAAAAGGCACTTGAGGCCAAAATAAACAGAGAAAAAAAACAGACTAACACTTAAACAAACAGTGGACTAACAGACAAACATGTTGAGTCAAAACAGTTCTATTTACATTATTTTACTTTACTTTGTTTACTCTCCTTCTCCACACTCGTTCTCCACTCACCAAACACACAACCCTGAGTGAGTGACAACATGCTGCTTTTATGCAGCTGTACCGAGACTCGATTGTTAATCAATCATTCAATAGGAGTCTCGGTACAACCGCATGTGAATTAATAAAGTGCAATTCCCTGTGTTGGCATATTATTACATTTTACCTGCACGTGAAGTGCTCTGCAATCCTCGTGCCTAAATACAAATATACATTTTAAACACTTGTGCCTGTAACCCATATTATATCCTGTGTACCAACTACAATACACCAACATTAACATAATGCATACAACATGAAACACAAAAATATGCACAGGGGCAGGGCACACTGACACAGAGTGAATCAAATAAACACATATATCTTGACATTCCAAACAATCAGACACACATCTTCCTCGTTTTTGCTTTTAAAAGCAACATCCCAACCCACAAAACACCACAAACAGCAATTAAAAATGTTATATATATATATATACACACACACACACACACACACACACACACACACACACAGTTGCTTGCAAAAGTATTCAGACCCCTGACCAATTCTTTCATATTACTGAATTACAAATGGTACACTGAAATTCCGTTCTGTTCGATATTTTATTTTAAAACACTGAAACTCAAAATCAATTATTGTATGGTGACATTGGTTTTATGTTGGGAAATATTTTTAAGAAAAATAAAAAACTGAAATATCTTGCTTGCATAAGTAATCAACCCCCACACATTAATATTTGGTAGAGCCACCTTTCGCTGCAACAACAGCTTTAAGTCTTTTGGGGTAAGTATGTACCAGCTTTGTACACAGTGTCGGAGTGATTTTAGCCCATTTTTCTTGGCAGATTTGCTCCAGGTTGTTCAGGTTGGTTGGACGATGTTTGTGGACCGCAGATTCTCAATGGGATTGAGATCAGGACTTTGAATGGGCCACTGTAGGACATTCACCTTTTTGTTCTTGAGCCACTCCAATGTTGCTTTGGCCTTGTGCTTGGGATCATTGTCCTGCTGAAAGGTAAATTTCCTCCCAGGCTTCAGTTTTTTAGCAGACTGAAGCAGATTCTCTTGCAGTATTTTCCTGTATTTTGCTTCATCCATTCTTCCTTCAATTGTAAAAAGATGCCCAGTCCCTGCTGATGAGAAGCATACCAACAGCATGATGCTGCCACCACCATACTTCACTATAGGGATGATGTGTCTTGAGGCATGGGTAGTGTTAGGTTTGTGCCACACATAGCGCTTTGGCCAAAAAGCTCTATCTTGGTGTCATCTAATCACAAAACCTTTTCCCACATTGCGGCTGGGTCACTCTCATGCTTTCTGGCAAACTCCAGACATGCTTTCAGATGGTACTTTTGGAGTAACGGCTTCTTTCTTGCCACCCTCCTATACAGGCCAGTGTTATGCAGAGCTCTTGATATGGTTGACTGGTGCACCATTACTCCACTCCCAGCCACTGAACTCTGTAGCTCCTTCAAAGTGACTGTTGGCCTCTCCGTGGATTCTCTCACAAGTCTCCTTCTTGTTTAAGTGCTGAGTTTTGAGGGATGACCTTTTCTTGGCAGTGCCTGGGTGGTGTGATGCAGCTTCCACTTCCTGATTATTGATCCAACTGTGCTCACTGGGATATCCAAACACTTGGATATTATTTAATTAGTTTTTAATAAATAAAAAAATTTTTCCCAACATAAAACCAATGTCACCTTACAATAATTGATTCTGAGTTTCAATGTTTAAAAATAAAATATCAAACAGAACAAAATTTCAATGTACCATTTGTAATTCGGTAATATGAGAGAATTGGTCAGGGGTCTGAATACTTTTGCAAGCCACTCTGTGTGTGTGTGTGTGTGTGTGTGTGTGTGTGTGTGTGTGTGTGTGTGTATATATATATATATATATATATATATATATATATATATATATATATATATATATATATATACACAAATAAATAAATAATAATAATAATAATAACTTGAACTGCCAGGCAGTTTTGCAGCTTCCAGGTCAGTACCAGTTGGAAATTTTGGCAAATTGTAGCATTGCAGCAGAAGTGTCAGCTTTATGGAGCAGTTTCAATTCAGAATACTGCATTAGTTAATTTTCACATGACGCTTTATAACTTTAAACACCATAGTAACCACGGCCCTATCTACACCCTAAGGAGTTACAAGCTAGAATTATACATTTAACTTTGAGAGGTCAGGGTTCCTAACCCTTAGCGATTCACTTATTCAGGTCCAATTTATTTTCACACGCACTGTTTAGAAGTTTTTTTTTTCACAGTAAAACAGGTTTAAAAGTCACTGCACATCAGCAGGACACTCAACACTGCATCTCCAATCAAGCCCCACTCCTTACTCACTGTATGTATCACATAACTCTTCATAGTAGTGCATACTGATAAATCCTCTCCTGATCACTCGTTTTATAACCAAACTCCTCAATAATGCGATCCAAGTCATTACTGTATTACTATAAAATATTGTAAAACTCTGCAAATGTCTGTGACATTCTTTGAGCGCTGGATGCAGCTATCGTGTTTTTTTATGTCCGTGTTAGCTCTGTGTATTGCTCAGATTCGCCCCTTTTTTTTTGGCTTCTCTCAGCTCCTATCGGACTCACTCGATCATTGAAAGGTTTTCTCTGCTTTTTCTGGAGGAAAAAAATGACTAGAGACCTGTGCTTGACGCCTTTTTGATGACACTGGATGGGTAAGGGAAAATTGTAATGTCGGGCCTGGTAAGACATATGACCGCAAAGGGCTAAATGTGTTGTATAGTAACCATAAGCCTATGTGCACTGTGAGTTAAAAGCTAGTTTTACATTTACATTTGAGGTCAAAGATCACATGCAAGATGACTTTTTGGATTCAGCATATTTGGCTTCTTATTTGTGTTCTATAGTAGCCATTAACCTATATACACTCTGTAAGGAGTTATAAGTTAGTTTTACATTTTATCTTAAGGAGAGATCGCAGGCAAAGTATTTTTTTTTGGATAGGGCATATACAGTTTCCTATATGTGTTCCATAGTAACTATTAACCTAGCTGCACTTTGTAAAGAGTTATAAGCTAGTTTTACATTTGACCGAAAATTTTTAAAGGTTTTTAAAGAAATGCATCAGGTGGCCATCTTGCTTTATGCACAAACATCATTTTTTAAAAAGGAATGATGCTTGTCAACTTTGGAATTAAATCAACTAAACCATGTTCAAGTGAAGCGATTTTAAATTTAAGAACGAAACGAAGGTCTGGCTACCATCTTGTTTTACGAAAGAGCACCATTTTGCCATATTTGAATTCTATTGTCCCCAGAATGACGCTTACTAAGTTAAGAGTTAGCTGGTTAAATGGTTTGCAAATTGAAGCAGTTTGATGTTGGCCGCCAGGAGTATGTTTACGTCCGAAATTTAAAACTGCCTCAGTTGAAAAATGATTTACTTGACTAACTCTATACTTCACAAGCATCATCCTTGACAGTGTAGCAACACAACTGAATTTTAAGAAACTGGTGTTAAACCGAAATGGCCGTGTGACGCATTTCTTCTTGAAACCTCTCAAAATGTTCTTCTTTGGCACCGTTGAAGTGATTGATCTGACCCTTGGCAGATATTAGCAGCATCAAAACCTGCTTGCATAGCAGAAGTTGCTGTGATACAATTCAATAGTAAAATGGCTGCCGCAAATTTCAACAAAATGCGCCCTTAACTGCAGACTGCTTTTATTTGAAAACCGTCTGACCAACAGACTCCAAACTTGGTAGGCATCGTTCCGGTGACAACAGAATACAAATATGTTAAAATGGTTATGTTTCATGAAACAATATGGCTGCCACTCCTACATTTTCTTCTTATATTTAAAACTGCTTCAGTTTAAAAATGGTTCACTTGATTAACTCCAAACTTGTGTCGGTAAAACTTACATTTTCAAAACTGGCATTTGTGCGTTAAACAAGATGGCCGTCTGATGAAAACTTTCAAAATCATCTTCTGAGGAACTGTTGAAGTTGCTGATTTTAAACTTGGCATATTGAGAACTAAACACTCTTAGACGGGTACTGATACTGAGGCTTGGGAGCTGTAAAACTGTCTGGCAGTTCTAGTTGTTATTATTATTATTATTATTATTATTATTATTATTATTATTATTATGCAGGCAGACAAAGCCATCCATCTTATTATTTGCTGTTTGAGACTGGCGAAAAAAAACGGTCTTATAATGTGTAACCAGTGGGCATTGGGTTAAAACCCCTTCCCTAGAACCATCATGCAAATGTGGCTGGAGCCTTAAGATAATTATTGAATTAAATTAGGTAATTAAAGTCTCCAGCCACAGAATATAAAAAAGACACATTCCAGGATTAGGAGGAGGAGTGTGTCAGAGACGAGACGTAATTTTAAACAGAGAAATAATAATTGCTAAAGATGGTGGTTTATTAACCAGCATGATTGTTGTTACTGTTTGCATGTTTTTTGGCCAACGTGCCCTTTTGTTTTCTTTTTTGTTTAAAATTTTTGTTTATTATTATTTTTTAAATATACGGCTACAGTCGTTTCAGCTATACCATTTTTGGTTTGTGTAACTTCTTCCTGATTGATGATGTCACCACACCTGCACACTGCAACCACTCTGCTACAATTCTATCCGCACTGTATGAGGACTTATTAGCCAGTTTTGTATGTTGATGCTGTCATCGAACACGGCTGCCAAGTTTTTTATTGTAGCAACTTCCCTTGAACAACCTTTAGAAGCAGAGGTTCTCAAACTAGAGGTCGCTACCCCTTGGGGGGCCATGAGGTTATTACATGGGGGTCGCCAGTACATGCACGAAACAGAGCACAGATACTAGAAAAATATATAAATCTAGCTTTTTAACAAATAACATCACACACTCCTTTTCTACGCAATGTAGTGTATTTACTTAGAAAATGCACTGTAAACGTATAATGCAGCGATTGTTGTTTCTAAACCAAAAAATATTTGTATAAGTTATCAATACTTTACCGACGGTGGAGATTGTAGTGTCACTTTTGCTTGGCAGTGATACTGCCAAAAAGCTTACTATGCTTTCTTTTTTTAATGATACTGTGAAACAGGATATGCAAGATGTCTGAAGAAATCACAGACCAAGTTGTGCACGAAATTAAACATTTTGATTTGGTATGTTCAGCCTGCAACTTGACGAAACTATCAATGTTATTAACTGCGTGCAATTGACAGCCTTCGTACGGTATGTTAATGCTGGGAATATTAAGGATGAATTATTTTTCTGAACAATTTGAAACAACCACAAAAGCGCAGGACTTTTTCAATAAGGTGAATGCCTTTCTTGAAAGTAGTGGTATTAAGTCGAAAAAATCTTTGGTGTATTTACTGACGGTGCTCCAGTCATGATGGGTGCGTGGTCTGGCTTTCAGCAGAAGGTCAGATGCATATCACCTAATGTGACTGTCACTCATTGTGGAATACATCGATAAGTCCTAACAGCAAAGACAAGAATGTGCCTTAATGCTGTGATGGATGTTGTAATACAAGTGGTCAACTTCATTAAAACACATGCTTTGAATAGTCGTCTCTTTCAAGAGCTCAGCAACAAAATGGGTGGTGAATACAAAGTTCTGCTTTACTACACTCAAGTTTGATGGCTTTTTAAAGTGCATTTTTGTACTTCAAGAAGATATGCAGAGCTGAACAAAAAGTTCAGTGACAAGAAACAGCTTCTTTGCTTTGCATATGTGGTGGATATATTTGATAGCCTTAATGACCTTAATATGTTGCTTCAGGGAAAATGTTCAACTTTAACAGACCTGACTAATAAAATCAGAGCCTTCCAGATGAAGTTGAATCTGTGGCTCAGTAAGCTGGACATAGATTGACACAGTATGTTTCCGACACTTTCCTCATTCAGCGACGAGTTTACGAAGAGTTCTCACACTACTTTTCAGTGCTACCAGAAGCACTTCATTACCTGGTGAAGAACCCTTTCATTGTGATGGCTGAGCAGTTACCTACTGGAACAGTTTATCGACATGATCAATGATGGTGTTCAGTTGCAAGTGAATACCCCCTGGTGGCTGAAATGGCCCTGAGGGTCCTTCTGCCGTTTCCCACTACCTATGAATGCGAGAGTGGATTTTCCTGCCTTCTCACAATAAACACAAAATCCCAAAACCAGCTTGATGTGAAGGATGACATCAGATGTGCCCTTTCTAACACAGCGCCAAGAATACAACTTCTTGTGTCAAAGAAACAGCATCATCCATCCCACTGACTGCTTGCTGCTTATGGTGAGTAATAACTATTTTAAAATTACTGTCTTAACTATTTTAAAATTACTGTCTTAACTATTTTAAAATTACTGTCTTAACTATTTTAAAATGAACTTTTCTGCGTATAACAATAATTTGATTTAAAAAAAAAAGTGTGTCTTACTTTAAAAGCGATGAGAAAAGATACACTAATTGTAAAAAAAAACCTGGGGTTATAAATGTAGCATTTAAAATGGTGTTAAAAATAAAACAATTATTTTTAAATTTTCATAAGGGGGTCGCACTCAAAGACTTGCTGTGTGAAAGGGGTAACCAATACAAAAAGTTTGAGAACCACTGCTTTAAAGACAACCACACTAGGATCACGTGTGCCAATTTTTGGTTCAATCGGAATAGCAATTTCAAAAGATGAAGGTTTTTGTAGGTAGTTTTGTATGCTGATGATGTCATCCAATATGACCGCCACATTTTTTATTGTAGCAACTTCCCTTTAACACCCTTTAAAGACAACCACACTACGATCATATGTGCGTTGGGTTTGTTTCAATTGGACTAGCGGGTTGGGAGAAGATCTTTGTAGTTTGTGATTATGACGTCTGTACCGTGCGATTTTGACGTTATGCAGCATGGCTGCCATACCACACAACCTATCAGCTTCTTACGAACAACAATCAATCTTGGACTACCCCTCTACAACTATACCAACTTTCAGCACTCTGCAATAAGTTGTTTTCGAAATAAGAATTTTTACATTTAGGCAAAATATTTTTTTTCAATCAAATATGGCGTCCAAACTATGTGACTTATGACAAATTCTTTAGCATTTTCCATCTTCCCATAAGCATCTACCAACCTACTGAATCAGGTGAGTTTTCGAGCAACTCTGGCGGAAAGAAAAATAATAATAATACAAATAATCCCAGCCAAAACAATAGGCTTCCCAGCCCTATGGGCCTGGAAACATAATAATCCCAGCAATAACAACAAAAATATGACCAAAAATCTTCACTAATATACAATTGAACAAGAACTGTTGAGTATATATTTTCGTTTCATACAGTATTCAGTGGTAGTGTTTATATCTGATAGTGAAAAAGAAATAAATACCAAGATAAAGAAAGAAATAAATGTCTATGTATTCATTTATTTCAATATTTATTAGTGTATTTATTTATGTTTTATTTTTACCAAATATATAGGCTATTGTGACAGACAGCAAGTGAATCCAAGTCATAAATTTCCTTTCCGACCTGTGAGGTCACTGTACAACAGGAACAGTGTGCCCCGGACTGGATGGGTCGGCAATTCATTCCAGGGAAAGTTGGAAGTCAGCCACCCAGAAAGAGGGCAAGGTCACAATACCAGGAGTCATTGTCTTAATGCAGTTGCTGATGTGGCAATCATGGATTGGAGGAAAAGCGATTGCACTCGCTACCGATGGGGGCATGACTGAAGGTATATCAGGGGATGTGGTGAAGTGATCTGTTCCTTTGTTATGGTTACGAAAGGACCTGTAAAGGAGAACTGTGAAATAACCATGAGTGCTTCGTGCTGTCTTGTCAGTCTCAATAACTGTTATATTTGTAATTTGTAGACGGCTAAAATATCCGGGAGCTGTCGCTAAAAGCCAGCACCAACCCCGGATCTCACTGCACTGCTGTTTCATCACTATTGTATAATTCACCACTTGTACTAGGAGCACTAACTTTGGAATTGTGATCGTGTATGTGTATAAAGTGTGTGTTATTATTATAAGTATTACTTTGGGACTGAACCCCAGGGTTTTGACTGGGCTTTACACATTGCTGTGTATAGCCAGTCCTATTATTTAAGTAACACTAAAGCTTCTTTTCATCGTGGAATTGTGTTGGGTAGTTATTCTACTATACTGCATCACTGCACCTGCACACTGCAAACCACTTTGCCACAGCTATCCTTCACCATAGCTAATTCTCAGAAAAGAACGTTCCTTTCTGTCCAGTGGGGACCACAAATAGCGTTACTCTCATCAACCAGTATCGAGAGGAGGAACCATACTTCCTTGCACCAGTAGGGACCACAGTGAGTGTTACACTGACAGGAAAACAACATTTTTCAGAGCTCAAGATCAGAATCTCAGAATGATGAGAATGACTCGAAAAGTAAATCTCCAAAAAAATTTCCAAAATGTAAAAAAATAAGTCCAGAGAATTCTCAGAAGGCTGACTTCATCTTTCAAAATACTGCTTGTTCTCTCAATTAATTGTGTAGCACTGAAGGTAGCAATATAAAACAACTTGCTTGCAAACTGAAGGTTATAGTTTGAAATCCCATGCATGCCAGACATTTTTTATATTTATACACAAAAATATTTTTTAGCAGGCAAATGTTTCCTTTTAAAACAGAAATAAATAATTTCATATAAATGATATAGACGTCACAATAAGTGCATTAAAGTATCGTTCCATGTTTTCCATGTTTAAATTGCTTAATATAAATGATACAGATTTCAAAATAAATGCTCTCTAGAACATTTCCATGTTGACAATTGTCATTAAAAACTTGGATGTCCTGTATTATACGTATGTGTGGATAAAAGTGCCTGGGGTCAGCAAAAAAGGAGAAGCACATTATCTTACTTTGGCGACTTATTTCTCTCACTGTATGACAGGCAAATTGGACATAAATGTGTATGTGGTGATTACTATTACTATTATTGTTACTGCGTGTATTGTGTATTATAATTTATTGTAAATGTATGACTGCGAAAAGCCGGTATTATAATGTATTATTATTTACAGGGCGGGCGAAAAGCTGTCCACTATTACTGTTATTATTTGTGTCTGTTTGTATTTTGTATTTGTGTAGCCAACTCTCGTGGGAATGCATGACTGATCAGCAACGGAGTATTTAACTAGATGACAGTCCTTATTAAACTCGTGCAGACTATGGCCGAGGGGTAATAAGATAATTAATAGCTTGTTAACCCCTCGGCCAGAATATAAAAAGACCTGCAGTTGGGCTGCACGGGGAAGAGTGTCGGAGGAGAGACAAAGACAAAGACGCGAGTCCGTGAGTAATATATACTTGCTTATACTTTTGTTCCGTGTTTGTCTATTTTGTTTTGGCCCTTGTGCCATTTGTTTTGTACTGTGTTTGTTTATATTTATTATTTAATAAATGCTGGGTGCCAACACTGTGCTCAGCTTCACTCATAATCCAGTCTCACTGTGTCCACTACTTCCTGGTTCTGACTTCACCACTCACACCATCCTTGTGACACAGGTATTGACTTTTTATTTTTTACGTTGCAGCTAAGAATGTTGGGAACTACAAATTAAAAGGGAAATATATATAAATAAAACCTGTTATACATAACAGTCTTAAGTCTGCTTTAACTGAACGCAAGGCAGATATCACATTCTATACACTCAATGTAATTAAACATACTTTTACCTATTCAGTGAATTACAAATAACCATACGTAATACCTAGCTACTCTCCGGCATACTTATGCAAACCTTTTTAAATAATGGAAGTCCTCCTGTTATGAGAGGCCAAATTGATTTTGAAACATCACTAAGATCAGAACTGCAGTTAACAGAGTTACAAGACAAAATCACAAAGTACACAAGGTAAACAGGCAGCCACTGTTTGATGTACCATTGTTCAAGCAAAGGCAGTCTGCCTAGAGGAAGGAAAAAGACCAAACACTAATATAAAAATGCACCAGAGACAACTATATAGAAAAGATAAGAGAGCATCCAAAGAAGTGAATTAAGGTTTAATGTTGAAATCTCATCAGCCCAATGCCTATTAGCCTTCAAAAGGTTCAACACAAATCAAGGGCCAAGCCTGCAAAATGTGTGTGTGTGTGTGTGTGTGTGTGTGTGTGTGTGTGTGTAAACCGGAATGCTGAATTGTAAGAAAGAGGAAGATGAATCTAGAAAATGTCTGTGTAGTGAACAGCTGGACTCAGAGAGGCTGTGGCTCAGACACCGTCCTTCTGCAGGCTGTGCAGGTCCCCACTTTGTAGGGTAAACGTGGTCCCCACTTGGTTGTTTATTTTTTAAATATATTTTTTCAAATTTAAAGAAATATCAATATGCAGCTTAAAACATAATTGTGTGTATATATATATATATATATATATATATATATATATATATATATATATATATATATATATATATATAGTTTAAAGTTTTTGTTTAAATGTTGGGAAGTCATAGGTCTACTTGACTGGTGGAGAACTATAGTCCCCACTTGGTAGCATAGACGTTCTGAGATTTTATATATATAGTTATATAGGTAGTTATAACATACATTGGTCTATCTGACCGAGAATTTACAACCGTTTGGCACAAGACATATAAAGCATTTATAATTCATTGTTTTCATTCATATCAAGCAGCCTTAGATACCTAATGAGCTGTCTCTAGTCGATACAGAGTGTGTGACCTTGGTTGCTGTTGTCTATTAATGGACACAGTGAAACACAGGATAATCTTTTTCTCACCAAATAGATTACATTTCACAGGACACTTAAAAAATCTATGGAAAGTTACCACTAAATCGCCAGCAATTTGTCTAAACATACAATAAACCTCATGTTTGTGAGGTTCAAACTTATTGGTGTACCACACCATCATCACATTTCCTGAGTCCATGTTGCCATGTAGAATTCCTTTATACATATTCAGTCCCAAATGAGTGCATGCTTAAAAATATAAATAGCCATTTTTTTCCACAAGCAAACTTTATTCTCACTGTAGCAGTAAACTTAACAAATCCAAATTATATATAGATCATAGTAGATCACTATCTGTCCATTGTTACACAGATTTATCTGTTTTGACCCGAGCTCTTTGGCTTTAGTCTGAGATAACCTTTGGTCAGGATGTAGCCCATGGGAAGGTCATATTTCATAGCAAAACTAAGCTGGCCATACAATACCTATGGCTATAAGTACCATGAATACAACGAGATACATATTTTTCGCCATGATACTGACAGATGTCACTGAAGAATAAGGTTGAGGTTATTTATCTTTCATTCTTTATCTATTTTTTTATATTGATGACATTTGTCAGCTTTATGGCTATTGGGCCCCAATAAATAAACATCTGAGCAGTTTTGAAAAGCAGATTTACATTCTTCAGTCACAGCTAATAAGCAATATTTTGTCAAAAAGTTTGAATAATGTATTACATTAAGACATGGGGTGAAATAGAAAAGCAAGATGCATTTTACTGGTTGCATTAACACAGCAGCAACATTATTATTTTTTTTATTTGGCATTAGGAATGGAACTGTTAGCTTTTGGAAGAATAAAATGCTTACCTCTAATTTTGCCTTTATTTAATTGTAGAAATACAATCTAGGCACGTATTTGTCAAAAGTATCATTTTTTAAAGGGGGAATATTACAATTTATATTATATGTAACAATTTTTATTCTAAGATTACTGGATTGTATCAAAAGTGGTAAATCAATCAATGTATTTATATAAGGTACATTGTATTTGGACTCCAGCCTAGAAAATACATACTTGGAAAAGTGATAGTGATATACATACAGTATAAATATCATCTATGCGTTTCCTTTCAGGCATAAAACACCTGACATACCTTCACTGTATACTGTTCATGTTTTGATTATCAAAACAAAACAATGGGTGCCTTTTTAATGACAAAAAAAAAAAAAAAAATCATTTAGCAAACATTTAACAAGGTATTAAAATAAATATCCACCAGATATAATGTAATCTTAGTAAGTACAGGATTAGGCCCAGCAATCTATGAGGTAGTGTACAATACATTGCATATCTTTCAATAGGGCTTTTTGCATCATCAATGTGAGATTAAAGGTAAGCCAGTGAGACTACTGCAATTATTAGTCTCACCTTCAACACCTGTGCAAGCTGCTCTGTAATGAGAAAAACCCATCAGACTCAATTCATCTCACTAGCAGCAGCACTTAACTTAGCATCACAAAACAATTGTCAACAGGGAAGCACAGATAATAATCAAATTAGTCTCACTTTTCTACTCACACAGATGATGAAAAAACCCCTGTGGAAATAACTAGAAGCATCTTTAATTGTCTTTTGTAAAAAAAAAAAAAAAATATATATATATATATATATATATATATATATATATATATATATATATATATATATATATATATAGTGTGCAGATAACGTTGCTGAGCTCGAACTAATTTCATACAACAATATGAAATGGAAACAAAACAAGAATTGGAAATCAAATGTGGATAAGAATTATTTTGTTTTGTACACACAATTTGCTCTACCTTTAAGTTGAATGCCAACCTACATTAATTGTTCAAAAGGCTTTTATTACACCTGTTGATCTATGAGCTCTGTGCTATAATCCTGTACTGAGGGAAGTGTCCGAATAACAGTGGTTATCTACTGTTTCAGACAGATCATTTAGCCGTGTAAAATTGATTTACTGGGACTGACTAATAAACTATATTATTATGAATTCATATTTTGTAGTGCAGCTGTGATTTTATTGACAATGATATTATTGACTTTGTGAGCTAAGCAATAATGATTAATTCAGTAATTATAATTCTGTTAGTTGTAAAATATATATTTTTAATTCATACTAGTTTATTTTGTAGAAATAGAGCAAAGCAAAATAGTACTGGCACGGTGGATGTGGAACAAAAGGACAGAGAAAAACATCGCTGCAGGGAATGCAGTTAATACTTCAGTGCCATAGCTGTTGCTGGAGAGGGGAGTTGTTTCTCCAAAATTAACCACCCTGCAGTGCAGTTGAATATTCAGCGAACTTGGAAGCAAAGAGGTACAGAAGAGCAATAGGTGTATTGTAATCCATTTGTCTTGTCTTTTATAACAACCTTGTTCAATGTGTTACCAATGCTACTTGAATTATCAGATTGGGTTGCAACAAGCTGGCTAGCCGATTTAGCAAGAGCCTGGTTGCTTGGAACCTGATCTTTTTAGAATCACATCTCAACAAATACAGCAGAGCTGAATGTGTTCCACACTCCACTGTTAACAAAAGTAGTTTTAAAACTTATGGGTAACTTCAAACACGCAATCAGAATTTCTGTTTACTACGTCAAGATAATGGAATGCACATAACTTCTAATTGCATAACCTAGATAATAAAATAGCAGCCTGCTCCTAGCATTGCAATTTCAAGCATTGGTCATATTGTAATAAGGGAGCTTACAGAGAACTTTACACAAGGGAACAGACCAGACCACATATAAATGCAGCAGTTTGGCTCTGGGGCACAATATTTGCTTGTGGCGTTCCACTGTTGCATAATGGTTATGTCCTTCAACAAATTATCCATACAAGCTGAACAGGTTTCAACTGGCATTAAAGCTTACTCTACACACACACACACACACACACACACACACACACATACCATATATATATATATATATATATATATATATATATATATATATATATACACACAATTTACCATTTGATGATATACTATGAACTACTATAAGATACTAGACGATCTGCTCCAACACTTGGCACAAGTCTTCTGGAGATTCTAACTATTTTTACTTATAAAAAAAAAAAAAAAAAATATATATATATATATATATATATATATATATATATATATATATATATATATATATATATATATATATATTGCAATCCCTTTTTTAATGTAGAAACATAACAGAAGTGCACAGGCAATATGATTTCCTCCAGACAAAAATACCCTTTGCATATAAAACAGAAGAACACCACCTATAGCCCTGGGGAATTGTCAGTTAGTGCAATTCTCAAGACACAGAAGACAGCTCCCAGCAACACAGCCATGGCTGTTGTGGTTAACAGAGAGCTGTGGCGCTCCCAGTCAAGAACAGGAAACCAAATACTTGATATGAAGGTTCCCCCTGACAGGGAGGGCAATGTTTAAGAGACAACACATGATAAAGCTTCCTGTTGTACTAATGTTGTACTGCATTATTAAAGTCATATGATTATATTTCGCCTTAAACTGTAATTTCTGTTCACAAATATCTGAATACTCGTCCCAGCATTAGTGCCTTGTGTTGAATATCTACTGTTTTTTTGTTTGTTTGTGTTTTTACACTTTTTTTTGGTTGTGAAGATATTTCAAACACAACTCTAGTTAATTAAAAGCTGCTTCATGGTACGAAACCACTTCCTTTCCTATCTCGCTTTATTTCCAATGATGAAATCATACCTTGTGTCCAACGCCACAGATACCAGCAAAAGTATGTTTTTTTTTTTTTTGGTCTGTAGCATTAAGCTTTCTTTTTTATTAAAAAAAAAAAAAAAAAAAAGCATTTTAATTATAATCAATAGCGTAACTCATTTTTATATTTTTTAGCCACAATGCAAATTTTATAGGTAAAAAAATAAACTTGTGTTGAGAAGTTCTGAATGTAATACCATACTGGAGAAAAAAATAATTGTCTTGGGCAGACTGGTCCCTTCTCAGCAAACTGAGAAAATCCTATTAGGGAGTGGGGGTAGGGGAGGACAGCCCTCAGGACTAGGGTTAGCTGCTGTGTCCCATAGCCCTCCTACTAGAGAAAAGAAATGCCTCAAGCTACATAAAATCATTTAAACACAACAAGCAGCTCACCCAAACAACATGAGGAAAGTCAAATCCATGATGTCTCTCACAAGGCACTGAGTCCCAAAGATTATTAATAAGGATGGCAATTCTTTTAATATTAATTTCAGTACCCAGACTTGACATGTGCTTGTAGCCCTTACCGGATTGAGCAGAACTGTAAGAAAGAGCTCCCCTCCCTTGATGCTTTTGTCCAGCTCCTTTGGGCCCCCAGGGTACTCCTTGTAGAATATTGTGTGTGTAAACAAGCCACAGGTCTGACGGGGAAGTACCTGGTTAAAAACAAAATAATACAGGTTTACCTCTATAGCATGTAATGTATGTGTAACACCATTGTATGTTATTGTTGTTATTATTATTGATTATGATTATCCTATTTACTGTCTTTTCATTTTTACAGGCTTAAATTATTTTCGTACTTCTATGTCATCTTACTAAAAGATCCCAGAAGGCTACTACTAGCTTCGGAACATTTTAAAACTCCACACATTGCGTTTCTCTTTTTTTTTTATGTTCTTTTTTCGGAGTTTGAATTATGGGTCAGTTCTGACAAGCAGTATTCAGATTAGCAAGAGACTGCTCTGTGTGTGTGTGTGTGTGTGTGTGTGTGTGTGTGTGTGTGTGTGTGTGTGTGTGTATATATATATATATATATATATATATATATATATATTTATAACATACATTTGCATTCTAAACAGCAATAAACTACATACTAATGTGACCGATTAATGATAAAATAACAATTTGTTTTGTGTTTTATTTCCACCAAAATTTTATTGGTTCCGTTATACTGCATTTGAATTACAAATTTTGATCTGAGAAAAGGACAGAATTGTTTTCATTTATTTCCCTACAGCAAATCTACTTTCTTCTGCATTTCCCTCCAGAGCAGCCTTCCATGTTCCTTTTCCATGCAGATGTATTTTCATTACACATCTACTTTCCCAGCAGAGAGGACCTTTGTACGTATTTAATAGGAAGTCAAAAAACTGAGAATTATGCATAAAAGAAGTCATAGCTTCTGGGGATTGTGCCTCAGATTCCTCTGAGAGAAGATGACAAAAACTAGTTATGCCAGCTACAGAAGATATTCTAGAAGGGTTAGCTTCTTGCTTTTCAAATCAGGATAACACCACACCAATAATGTAGATACATTTTCACACCCTAGAAGTGTTTACACAGCACAGTAAAATCTACTTCACACTGCAGTTTAATGTGCATGTAGAACTGCTTTAAATAGTCGTGTCTGAATATGGGCTCAAGAATTTTTATAGACAAGTTTAAAATCTGTGGCCTTCCGTGTATACCTCAGGCTGGCCATTTGCAGTACTGTTTTCACAGTTTGTTCTTTAGAATTTAATTCAGTTCCAAAAATGACAAACAACTTATTCAAAACACAAGAAGCCATAACTGTAACTAAACAGCATTGTGCAATCTTTCACATAAAGAAGGCTTAAATTGACACATGAAGAATGCATAAAAAGGGTCAAAAGCTGACAGAAAACGTCATTTCATAAAACTGTTTAGTAACTACCAAAAGACTGGCCTTATGTTTGCTGTTTAATATTGCAATACATTTATATTAGCACAAAAAGACAAACTAAGGAAGTGAAAATGCCAGCCAAACAGTTTGTCCAAACGTTAATGGACAAAATCAAATCAATACTTGGTTCTAGTTTAAGTATACATAAAGGCTCCTTTTTAAAATGCAGGTTTACAAATAGCAATAAACCGAAAATGTAATGATTAAACTTGAATAATGTACAGAATAAGTGGTACAAATCATAAACAACCACTGATTTCACTGATTCACTGAATTTATATACAGGGCAAGATTCCTGAAGGCTACACCAAATTTGCAACTGTTAATCTTACAAAGCTAGTAATAAGCAACTCTGAAAGTTCCAGGTCAGTTGCTATACATTTTGAAACATTACAAGTTATTATTTATTTCTTCATTTTTGATGTGATACAGCAGGCCCATTCTCTCATTGTAACATTTAGTTCAATGCAATTCTCAATAAGCAACACCCCTTTATCTTAATTTATGACATGGTGCATTTACACTCACACACATATTTAGTCTTTAAGCGGAGTAGACAAGAAATTAAAGAAATAACAATGTCTTAGATTAACTTTTATCATTTCTTTGAAGCCTCTGAGCATGCTGATGACTATGTTAATATTCTATTTGCATAGAGCTGGGACTCAGAGGCAGTGGAAGTTTTTCATAGCTGGCACTAGCTGTAAGATTTCTAAAAGGTAAAAAGAAATCCCCAGGATGTAGCTTTGATTTAATATTTTAGTCTCATTTATACCCTAAAATTAAATTCCATGCAAAACTCACTAAATCATTCATACCACACTCAAAATGTATTTTTTAAACTCAGTTTGGCTCTTTCTCCTTTTCCAATAATGTGTTTGAAATATTTTGACTCCCTTTTAAAACTGTAAATGTGATATGGCCACATAATTACTTTAAAAAAAAAATTAAAGTCATACTCCTTTAGCTCTTGATCATTTCAAAGTCAATTACTGTAAATGCACCCAGATCTGACAGAAAAATGCTATCAGGCCACTTAGAAACTTTCAAGCACTTCCAAAACTGGTTTGCTTAGTAAGTTAAACAATGTAATAAGAGTGGACAATATGAATTTAAAATGTTATTATTTTTGTTTGTATAGATCCCTTCGTTCATGTAGTACTGTAGTTATTGCACAAAAGGGGGCGAGTGTGTTTTCTACGGCCATCCCCATGAAATACACATTTGAAAATTACTTTCCTTAGATCAATCTCAGCATCAGCATAATTTGGAACAGTTCAGCTGGTCATTCTGTTATGTGATGTGAATGAATGTCAGTTTGACTCTAAATTGAGATTTGGTAAAATAAAATAAAATAATAATAAAAAAAGATTTGCGTCTAGGAGGAGGGGAGAGTAACGAGACCCTCGATTGCCGGCTAAGCAGAGAGGCGAGAGACCGAGATCCCTCCGAGCGTACTTCCTCACTCTGGGGCTCTGGGAGTGACGAAAAAACAAAAACCCTCTGGACCGAGACCTCTTCGCCGCTGTCACCTGAGGAGGGGAGGCCAAAGCTCTCGCCGCTGCCACACGAAGGTGCTGGGAGAGTCAACAGACTTATCCGCCGCTGCGCCGAGGAGGGAGAGCACCGAGACTTTTCGCTGCGTCCCCTGGATCCTCCTCCCTCTCTGGCTCTGGGGAGCGACGGCAGATCCTCCCCCCTCTCTGGCTCTGGGAGAGACGGCAGCTCCTCTACCCCTCTCTGGCTCTGGGAGCGACGGCAGATCTCCTCACCCCTCTCTGGCTCTGGGAACGACGGCAGATCCTCACCCCTCTCTGGCTCTGGGAGCGACGGCAAGATCGACCCATGGTTGTTTGGTCAGTTTAACCTCCTGAATTGAGGATTTTTTTGCCCGTTGCACAGTGTGAGTCGGGCCACTCCCACCCTGACTGAGAATCCAGCACGTCTTCCGAGATGTGGCCCCTGAATGAATGTCAGTTTGACTCTAAATTGAGATTTGGTAAAATAAAATAAAATAATAATAAAAAAAAAACTCAGCATAATTTCTTGTGAATGTACAGTATGAGGAGGAATTTGTTTGCAAATATTTTGTATAGCTTGCACAACCAAGGTAATGCTGTAGATACAGGACATCCCAGCATCTGGTGGTTTAACCCTTTAAGGACCAGGATCGTGTCAACATGAAGTGGATCACCTCTGGGAAGGATGCCGGGTGGTGTTGTTCCTTCCATTGTCCCCACCTCATAGTGAAGTGGGCTTCCAGGACTGTGATCATGTAAACAAGATAAAAAAAAAAAAAAAAAAAGCACTTCATTTTGATGAACCATATCATTGGAAAGGGGAGGGACTGTCGTTCTCTTCATGATAGTATTTTTTTCGTGCAACGTCACTGAGAGGGGCATTTAGTGTCTAAAGGGTGGAGAAAGTTTTGGCAGCAGGGAGAGAAAAGACATCAGCTTGCTTCAGAGAAACTTGTAAGAAAGCATAGAAAAATGGTGTAAATGCTATGTTATGACAGTTATATTACTAGAACATTAATTCTACGTCTCCCCATGTTACACATTTGAAAATTACTTTCCTTAGATCAATCTCAGCATATATATATATATATATATATATATATATATATATATATAAACTATATATATATAGCTATATAATAATTTATAATGAGCATCTGGTGGTTTAACCCTTTAAGGACCAGGATCCCTGCCAACATTCATAGTGAGAGCTTTGCTTGCCACAGGCTCTTTCTCATTTTCAATAATGTGTTTGAACTATTTTTTTTTTTTTTTTTTTTTTCCCTTTATCAGGTATGGCCACATTTTTTTTCCCTTTAGCTTATTTCAAAGTCAGACTGTAAATGCACCCAGATCTGACAGAAAAATGCTATCACTTTTTTTCAAGCACTTCCAAAACTGGTTTGCTTAAAGTAAAATAATGTAATAGATAATTGTTGCACAAGTGTATTTTGTATAGCCATCCCCATGAAATACACATTTGGTAATTACTTTCAATAGAAATCTAACTGTATTTTATTTATAAATATTTATTTTGAGAAAATAATCGAGAGTAGTGTCCATTATTGCTAATAAAGACCCTGAGAATAAACGTGTACTATGTCATTGCAATCACTCAAGTGAAACAATGTCTTGTCATTTACCCAAGCACCAATATTTTTCAATAAAACTTTCAGGAAGTATTGTAAGATCCCTCGGGTCATAAAATAACACATTTTTATACATTTATCTCTAAGCATATGTATCTCTAATATAATAAAAAAAAATACTTAACATTAAAAAAAATGAAATACTGTGTTGAACAAAAAAGTAAAAAAAAAGTTTGTATGTTTTCTGAAGTACTTTATAATGTTCCCCAGTGTTCTGAAAAAAAAGGACACCATTTCCAAGATGCTACTGTAAAAAAAAAAAAAAAAAAAAAAAAATATCCGTTGTGAATTTTTATAGGATAGTCAAATACAGCCAAAAAACGCATGGTCATGGAGGAGCATCCCAATGAAAAATGCTTGGTCCTGAAAGGGGTTAATGATCCAAGGGGGCAATAACTATGGCTGGAGTTAAATACTGTGATAGAGAGAAGCCAAAAGGAAATACAAAACTATTAATGTATGTGAGGAATGCCTTTATAAGGAATCGGCCCAATGTACTCCCAAAACTCTTTTATATCACACAAACTAAAAATTAAGCAAGTGAGTTATTAGATTACAGAGGTATGTCATGAGGTAAACAGATCCCTTTACTGTATACAGGTATTGCACTATTCTGCTGTGCGCAGAGAACAAGGCAATATGAAATCAACTGAAGTGTCGTTTACTGAAAATCCTAGGCTCCATGGTCCATAAATATCCCTTTTTGAAGCCGCACAAGCACTGACACTCAGAGTGGCTTAACCACTAAAGCACAGTGCACTTTTTATTGCTTTGAAAACCAATCTCTGAAATTAAATTAAAATTTATGTGCAGGACTAGTTTAAGTATAACTTCCTTCCATGGTCGGGTGTTTTACATATGCTATGAAAAGCTTGAAAATGTTATATTGCTGCATACGCAATCTTTTTTAATGACAGCTTTTTCTAAAAGCAGTGTTGCCTAGCAGAGTTAAGGATTGAAAGCCATAAGATGCAGTGATCAAACCTTAGTTTATCCGTTGACTCACTGAGCAACATTGGGCATGCTACCTTTCTCAGTTAAAACTACCAAATCATAGAAATTTGATACACTTTAGGTTTAAGTGCATGAAATCTTTTGTTAAAACCAACAAGCCTAGAACAGTTCCATAAATACAAAACATATCTTTAAATAACTCACGACTAAGCTTACATATATGTAGGCAAGCAAAACAGCATAACTAATACATTCTGTGTGTGTGTGTGTGTGTGTGTGTGTGTGTGTGTGTGTGTGTGTGTGTGTATATATATATATATATATATATATATATATATATATATATATATAGATGGGCTTCAGTGAATTACAGGAAAATAATTCCATCAAGTGAATCTGTGAGAATTATGAGAATGAAGGTCATGTAATTTATAAACTGTCACAGAAATCTGAGATGGAATTGTTTTCCTGTAACTCACTGAAGAGGCCCATCTATTATTTTTTTTTATAATACATGGATACCCTTGTGATGCTAATATTAAAGAAGACGAGGTTCAGCAGTACTGTTGTTTTTTTTTTAAGAACGTATTGTTTCAGTGCTGTACAGACAATCTATTTCGTTATCCGTTAGTGCATCAGCTTTATTTGGATGATGGCTTTTACCTTGTTTTAATCTCCCAATTCCTCTCCAGTTTCTCTGAGATATGAATGTACCAGCTTAACATCATTTAAAAAAAAAAAAAAAAAAAACATATTCTCATTTTGTTGATCATTAATGAATATTTCTGATCTCTGGGTGTTGTCGAGTGATTGAAAACGAGACATTTTGCGCTTGAATTGAAAGTGATGATCTTGAGGAGTCGAATAGGTCAAAGTTCAAGTATATTATGCCTATACATCACATCAGATATGATGTCATACATGACATCAGTAATGGCATCTGCAATGACAGGATTGTTGGCACATCTAATCACAGGACAAATGCTGTACCAAGACTGCCCAGAAGAACATTACACTAGGAAACAATTTGTCTGTGCTGGACTGTAGCTATCATGCTTTGTATAAAAATCACTCTGCCAAAGTAGACACAGTCATAGACAGAACAAGACGCTTTCATTGCTCTCACTGTCACTCGGGTCTCTCTCTCTCTCTCTCTCTCTCTCTCTCTCTCTCTCTCTCTCTCTCTTTGCACTATTGTCTATAGAAGTCATGTAGGTGCTGCATACTGCTGTTAGTTCCAATGCAAAACTAGGCGCACTTGCCACTATGCAAATACTGAACTGCAATATCCAAAATGCATTTCAATATGTATCTCACTCAGTAAAAGGATAGATTTTTTTTCTAGAACAGTGCCATGGAGAATGAGGACCAAACTCTGCTGTTTTGTCTTGTTATTGTCATATGAATTCCTAAGAACAGCTGACAGCACAATATTCTGCAGACCAACAAACACACCCAGGTAATGTCCTTCTAGGCAGTCATAGGGGAGCATTTATCATGTGATTGGTCAATGGTGATGTTATTACTGATGCCATGTATGACATTATATCTGATGTGACGCATAGACATAATAGTGGCGAGTTAAGGTTGTGTGCCTTAACGTTCTCATTTCCCGACTATTGTGATTTTGAACTGCAACCTTAATGTTATTTTAACAAAGTTCTGTTACTGAATTTTCATATATACAGTGACTTGCAAAAGTATTCAGTATACATCTTCACATTCCAAACAATCAGACACACATCTTCCTCGTTTTTGCTTTTAAAAGCAACATCCCAACCCACAAAACACCACAAACAGCAATTAAAAATGTTATATATATATATACACACACACACACACACACACACACACACACACACACACACACAGTAGCTTGCAAAAGTATTCAGACCCCTGACCAATTCTCTCATATTACTGAATTACAAATGGTACATTGAAATTTCGTTCTGTTCGATATTTTATTTTAAAACACTTAAACTCAAAATCAATTATTGGAAGGTGACATTGGTTTTATGTTGGGAAATATTTTTAAGAAAAACAAAAAACTGAAGTATCTTGCTTGCATAAGTATTCAACCCCCACACATTAATATTTGGTAGAGCCACCTTTCGCTGCAATAACAGCTTTAAATCTTTTCGGGTAAGTATGTACCAGCTTTGCACACAGTGTCGGAGTGATTTTGGTCCATTCTTCTTGGCAGATTTGCTCCAGGTTGTTCAGGTTGGTTGGACGACGCTTGTGGACCACAATTTTCAAATAGTGCCACAGATTCTCAATGGGATTGAGATCAGGACTTTGACTGGGCACGGTAGGACATTCACCTTTTTGTTCTTGAGCCACTCCAATGTGCTTGGGATCATTGTCCTGCTGAAAGGTGAATTTCCTCCCAAGCTTCAGTTTTTTAGTGGACTGAAGCAGATTCTCTTGCAGTATTTTCCTGTATTTTGCTCCCTTCATTCTTCCTTCAATTGTAACAAGATGTCCAGTCCCTGCTGATGAGACGCATACCCACAGCATGATGCTGCCACCACCATACTTCACTGTAGGGATGGTGTGTCTTGAGGCATAGGCACTGTTAGGTTTGTGCCACACATTGCGCTTTGAGTTTTTGCCAAACAGCTCTATCTTGGTCTCATCTGACCACAAAACCTTTTCCCACATCGCAGCTGGGTCACTCTCGTGCTTTCTGGCAAACTCCAGACGTGCTTTCAGATGGTACTTTTTGAGTAACAACTTCTTTCTTGCCACCCTCCCATACAGGCCAATTGTATGCAGAGCTCTTGACATGGTTGACTGGTGTACCATTACTCCACTCCCAGCCACTGAACTGCTGGGGCGCTGCCTGGGGTGTCACGTGCACAGTGCAGCTTTATGTAGATGGGGTCTGTGTTTACTGCTGTGTGAGCTCCAGTCTCTGAGCTCCTCTGAGCTCCTCCAGTCAGCTACTTGCGCGGGACTGAGTGATTGGTCAGTGTGTATGTAAATGTGCTCCTGTGTGTGAGCCAATAGGGCTCGGGATCTCTATTTAGGAGCTGCCTGCAAGCAGCTCGGGGCTGATGCTGAATTTAATAAACATCTGAGTGAGATCTTGCTGCGGTCGTCTGCCTCCCTTTTGTTTACCCTGAAACACTACAATATATAACACTCCATACAGCATACTGCGTATACAGTATCATGAACGCAGACATAAATGTAGCCTATGGTATAAATTTTACATTATTGCATATGTTAAACTTACTTAAGCATTTGAACCCGAAGCAGCGCTATTAAAATATGGACGCCTTAAATAAAAAATACATAGTTTTAGCTTGATTTTATGAAGAACTAGTAACCTTTTATAACAGACTATGAATAGCAGCACGCACAATACTTTTGTCAACCAATTGTCTTTAATTTGACTTTGATCTTCAATTACAGTTCGAAAGCATACGCGTATATTGTTGATAAACGTTTTTTCATTGAAATAATTTATTTTAAAGTATATCTATATTTTCTAAAAAAATATCTATATATATCTAGATATAGATATAGATATTATATTATATATATATAATATTATATATTAATACAAGGACAAATGCTGTTCAGTTTGAGCATTATGACATGTTTTTTTTCTTGGCTTTTATATTGACTATATAGCAACACAAATTGAAGAGGTTTAAATATTCTCCAATTTGGATCTGGAAAAATTATATTTTAAATTCAAAAAATTTTAAGTTTTAAACCAGAGGTTTAAATCCAGTTTAAACGTCGATCACCAATCTGATTCAGATTGTCCGTTGCAATTGCACCGATAAGTTTATAATGTATTTTTAAAATTTATTTTTGTCAGTAATGATTTTCCCGTTGGGAATGCAGTGCACTGAATGCCCACGTACAATTAATAATATAAAAAGCAATACAATCTGTGATTAAACTATAGTTTTAAGATTATATAATGTGGTGTGCCTCAGAATAATTTCAAGTGCCTGGGTGTGCCTTCCCTAAAAAAAAAGTAGAGAACCACTGCATTAGAGCATCAAAGTGAATAGCTATTTGTTTTATGTTAGAAATAAACAAAAATGCTTTCTTTGGAAGTTCTCCTGTCTTTTGTGGTTATATGGGTGAGTGTTTTAGATTTTTGTAAGCCTGTTGTAATGTAAATAATCGTTTTAGGCCTATTTGAAATGTTTCGCCATTATTTATAGCTGCTCTGGCGCACAGTCTCTCGTTCACCTTCTATCACTGACTCACACGGTTTTTACTATTTATTTACTTACTCTGTACAGTACAATATGATGTTTGTTACGCTTGTGAAAATCTTGAAATGTTAGCTACGATCATCCGTTCGGTGTGCATTCTGGTAGTGTTTAACAAATCGTACAACTGCGCAAATACATATTTTCAAAGCCCCCTACCCACAAAAGGCACTAAAGACTACTCTGATGCAGTAACTTGCCAAATTTCAGTAGTAACTGATCAGTAGTTTTTTTAAATTTTTCTTTTTACCTACAGGTGAATAATAAAAAATGCTCTCCCAGCATCAAACTTACACGAAAAACCACCCGTTTTTTAAAAGTGCTGTAGCTGAAAAACTACTTGACAGAATAACACAAAACTTGTCAAAACAATTCTGCCTACCAATCAGACCTAAAATCCAAAACGGCAGGCAGATTGACTGAACTTAACCCCATTTTTGGAGCTGCACAAAATAGGGGCTTACAGATCGTTTTCGATGATGTCATAAAGCACCTAGCAACCATTCTTAACAGAGACGGCGGCCATGTTGAGCTCATGTGTAAATTTTACCGATATTCGTGTGGCAGTGTGATTGCCCAGCACGACAGGTAATTAGTGTTGGTGTGATTTGTATGTGGGAATGGGTTCCTTGTGTGTCGTTTTGGAGTTGATTAGTGTAATTGAATTATTGGGGATTGGACACATGGAGAAGAATCTCTTTTCCAGTTTCATAAAATAGCAAATGAAATACACAGTAATATTAAGGCGGACCTTCGTTGGACAAGAAAAGAAATATAATTTTTAGATACCGTAGTAAAACTTGAAGAAGGTTCAATTGAGACTGACCTCTTCTATAAACCTACTGATATGTACCAGTATTTACACATGTCCTCTGCACATCCAATACACACTAAAAGGGCAACCCAAAGGGTCTAGGAATAAGAATACGAACAATATGCTCAAAAGAGAGTGACTATGTAAAACAAAGAAATGTATTAAAAACAAATCTTAAAAAAGGATACAAAGAAAGAATTATAGAGACAGAGTTAAGAAAAGTGGATAAACTAAAAAGAGATGATCTACTAGATTATAAAAATAGAGATAAAAAGGTCAAGAGTCCCATTAGTAATGACGTACTCTAAACTTTTGGCCAATATTTTTAACATAGTTTGGAAACACTTGCAGATTCTACATAATTCACAAAAAACTGAAAAAAAGTATTTCTTAAGGCCCCAGTTGTAGCATTCAAAAGAGAAGCTAATTTAGGTGATATTCTAGTTCACAGTAAACATAAAAGAATAATTGATAAAATAGGTTCAACAAATACTTGCACTAGTACATGTAAAGTTATGGATATAAAAATATAATTAAACATAACAACACCACATATCCACTAAATACTAATATCTACTGTAAAAACAGCAATGTTGTTTATGGAATAGCCTGTGAAAAATGTGATGAAATAAAATATGTTGGAGAGACTGCATAAAATATGTCATGTTGGAGAGACTACATAAAAATTCAGAACCACTTTTCATTAATTAGAAATAAAAAAAAAATGAATGAACCAGTAGTACAGCACTTCACCAGTCAAGGACATGACATAAATTATGTAAAGTTTGTAGTATTAGAACAGCTAAAATTAGACAATGCGACATATAGAAGAATAAAGGAAAGTAACTGGATAAATAGACTGAACACAATTATGCCAGCGGGACTCAACAGAAAAGAATGAACTAATTAATTCCAATAAATATATAAAAGTAAAAAATAATTAAATAAACAAAATAAATTCAAAAGTTGTGCATGCTGATGCGCTGGGGAGACCATATCAAGGCTGATCCTCAGAGCCAGCATTGCATGATAATATAAATATAAGTTTATATAAAATAATGTTAATTAGAATTAATATAGATTTAAAGATATAAGTAAAAATGATGTCACATATAGAACACCATTACATCATGTAAGAATAAATCATGGATTTGAATATAAACAATAACAAGTAGTTGTCATGCCGTCAAACACCTATAAATACCTCCAATGTTTTGATTCAAACACAGGCTCCCTTGAGAAAGATATGTACAACATATCGAAATGTTGGGCAGCTGGTTCTTTGAGCTAATATATATATATATATATATATATATATATATATATATATATATATATCAGACACACACATACACAGGCTCTAATCTGTGTGTTACAAAATCAAACATAATTATTAATATATTGAGGTATTTATAAAAATAGTACTACTATAATAAGGTATTTAATCATTAAAAAATATATGTTGCTCAATTTATATTCTTATATTACTGTAACTTATTTATATTATATTTCTGGAATGGGACATTTCAAATAACTACTGTTAACTACTATTTAGTAATGCGGTAAAAGTAATACACTCTTGAGAACTCTAAGCCCTTAATATAAAAGCTAGCCACTTGCCTAATCTTCATTGCGTTATGTCTTTTATTTTTTCCCCCTGTAATTGTATAATGCTATCACTGAACTGAAAATATAGGTTCTTACTGTGTAAAATATAATCTCAAAATCAGAAGACATCTCACCTTTGAAAAAATGGAACGAATTACTATAGTATAATAACTGTTTGACATAATTCTGCATGCACGTTTTTTCAATGTTACCATTATGTTGTTGTGAATGAATCCTCTCCTGTATCTTGCTGGTTTCAGATGTGGGTACTCCTCAGTGCTCGTCACTTTGATACCCCAGACCTTCTTCCAAGCCTCATACAGCTGTACGTGTATGGGGTAAACACCGGAGTGATGGGGAGCCACTGCATAGCCCATGTCTGTGGGGATACCATGCTCCTGAAACACATAATATAGCAGCTGCTATCTTATTCAGGGCAACACTCACATTAAACACACTATTTAAGGCTGAACAAAGACATAATATATAAAGACATTACTTGATTCATATCCTGTCACAGCTCAATTTTATGAACTAAGCACTTTGGGGTAGATGTACTAAAGTGTTGCATCTGTTGCAATCCTTGCAAACCAGTTGGAAATGTAGTGTGAAATGTACTGAACAAACGCAACGCTGTTAGCATCATTTTAATGAATGCTTTGCGTCCGCAGTTCTTACTTGCGCTTTAACCTTAATTGCGAACATTACAATTGCATCAATTTGTTAAGAACGTTGGAAAGTATGTTTTGGACAGTCGCAATTGTTGCTGGCATTTCCCAGTTTGCTTTTTCTCATATTTTGCCATTTGTGCTCAATGCATTTTTGACACGAACACCCAAGTACCTAATTATCACTAAAGTCAGGGTGTACTTGCAAGCCTTGAAATAAATCGGGAACTGTAAATGCATGTGTGCGCGATTTCATTGCATTTATTTTTTAAATCCTACGCCTCCTTATGTCGGACAAACATGTCCAGTTTAGCGAGGGGCTACTGTATGATTATGAAAAGTTTTTTGGAGGTGAAGGTTGGGGCCCCACTATATAGTCTGATGGGATTAAACTGCCTTTCATTTAAATATATATATATATATATATATATATATATATATATATATATATATATATATATATATATATATATATAAAACAGTATTAAAATAGGTCAAATGAAGACGGAACAGAATGCATTGTACAGATGACGTTTACATTTAGCAAAAACAATGTTATTTTGATTTTTGCACTCTTGCATGTATAGACGTTATCCTTCAGACACCCTCTGCTGCAGCAAACCGCAACTCAGCTTCCGCTATTTTATTTGAAAAAATGTTGCAACACTCTCGCTAGAGATCTTGTTAAGATGACACAAATAATATTTAAATTAGTATATTGCGGCTCTCTTCATTAACATATTTTATCTTAGTGCATACGACAAAATGTGCACTTTGCGAATTGTCGTAACGAAAATGCAAACTGCGGTATGTTTGCACTGTGACTGGCCTATCTTAGTACACCTACCCCTTAATGTTCAAAACATCTTTCTATTATTTTTCATATCACTTTAGTGGTCAATATTCATTTCTAACACAACAAATAAAGACAGACTTTTTTATTTAAACACTGATCGTGTTTAAATATTTAAAAAGCTAAAATCCATTTAGAGTCTTTTGCAATTGATGATTGTAAATGTGACAGACTTAAGGATTTAGACAGCACTATGTAATCATGTGTAATCCTTACCGACTCAACCCCCATAGTAAAAAAAAAAAAAAAATCCCCAAAATAAATAGTACATTACAGTGTATTCTTTTTTTTCCATAGGTACTGTACTGCTTCCCACTTATAACCCCACTTATAAACCAGATTGGATAATTAGTATTTTATCTTGTTCGCTCAAACAGTGCTTATGAACCCTAGCCCTGTAATACATTATGGTCTCATTTACGAAAGGGCGCTAGGCTTTATGGTGTGCAATAATTACAATTAGTGTGCACATTAATGATTTAGTCATCAGTAAGTATGCAGGCACGGTTTCAATCAATTGATCAACATATTACTTGATGTATTATTATTATTATTATTATTATTATTATTATTATTATTATTTATTTCTTAGCAAACGCCCTTACCCAGGGCGACTTACAGTTGTATACAAAAAATACATATCAAGAATTACAGTATAATTAAGAGCAAGATACAAAATACAATGACTTCAGTCCTAATAAGAGCAAATGCAAAACACAGTACGATTTGATATTGGGGTAGTTCAAGAGAAGATAACAGTGTTGATAGTTACATCAGGGTTAGATACGAGTGCAAGTGAAATACAAAATACTACAGATTGGGTTAAGTGCAGGATTAAATACAGTAAAATAGGGAGAATATAAGTGCAAGTTAAAGTTCATTAAAGGCAGAGTGCTATATTGTCCAGAAGGGGAGAGTTGAGTTTTACAGGTTTTGTCTGAAGAGGTGTGTCTTGAGCTGGCGCTGGAAGGTGGTCAGGGACTGGACAATCCTGACATTCGTAGGAAGGTCGTTCCACCACTGAGGGGCGAGGGTGGAGAAGGAGCGGGCTCTGGAGGCAGGGGAGCGTAGAGGTACAACCAGTCTTTTAGTGCAGATGGAGCAGAGAGGTCGGGTGGGGGTATAGGGAGAGATGAGGGTCTGGAGGAAGCTGGGTGCAGTCTGATCAAGGCATCAGTAGGTGAGTACAAGAGTCTTGAGCTGGTTGGAAGCGGTGATCGGGAGCCAGTGGAGTGAGTGGAGCAGTGGAGTAGTTTGGGAGAAGCGAGGCAGAGAGAACACCAGGCAAACAGAGGAGTTCCTTTATGAGCTGGAGCGGACGGGTGCTAGAGTGGAGATGTGCTGGGAGTAGGAGAGGCAGGGATCCAGTGTTACTCCAAGGTTGTTGGCTGAGGAAGAGGGAGAGAGCGTAGTAGATTCCAGAGGAATGGAGATAGAGAGATCAGAGGAGGGAGAAGATGAGGAGGGGAAGAAAAGGAGGTCAGATTTAGGGAGGTTGAGTTTGAGGTGATGCGAATGCATCCTGAAGGCGATAGCAGACAGGCAGGTAGATACGAGAAGGCATGGTGCGGTCAGAGGGGGGGGGGGAGAGGAAGAACTGAGCATCATCAGCATTGCAATGGTATGAGAAACCATAGGATGCGATGAGGGGGGCCAGGGAGTGGGTGTAGAGAGAGAACAGGAGAGGACCCAAGACTGATCCATTGGGGACTCCTGTTGAGAGGGGGTGAGGTGTGAATGTTACCTGGTAGGTGCTGTCAGAGAGGTAGGAGAACCAGGCCAGAGCAGTGCTGGAGATTACCAGGTCAGCGAGAGAGGATAGGAGAATAGAGTGATCGACTCTCTCCAAGGCAGCAGAGAGATCGAGGAGAATTGGGAAAGCGGAGAGAGAGGCAGCACAGGCAGAGTTTAGCAAGTTAGTGACAGACAGGAGAGCAGTTATAGTGGAGTGAGCAGAGCGGAAACCAGATTGGAGAGGGTTGAGCAGAGAATATTTAGACAGGAAAGCAGAGAGATGGCAGTGTACTGCCTGCTCGAGGGTTTTAGAAAGGAAGGGTAATCGGGTAGGGAGGTGGGGTCGAGCGTAGGTTTTTTGAGGAGGGAGGTGATATAGGCTTGTTTGAAGGCAGAGGGAAAGAGTCTGAGGGGAGAGGAGAAGGAGGGTGAGTTAGTAGCAGAGACTGAGGGTGTTAGGGTTGGAGCGGGAGAGGTGTTAGAGTTTGCGGATATCAGATTTTAGAGGAGAATTTTGCAGAGGAGAGAGTAGAGGAGGAGAAGAGGAAGCAGTAGAAGTCTAAGGCAGCTGGTAGTTTGGTTCTCTTCCATTTCTTTTACAGAAGAGAGCAGTTTTGTTCTTGCTGAGGAACCGGGTTGGGGAGGGGAGGGGACAGAGGGAGTCGAGGGAGGAGGTGAGGGAGGAGAAGGGGCTGGAGGTAGTATAGAGAGAGTTGGGAGAAGGAGTCGATAGGAAGGAGTTGAGAGAGAGCGGTGGCTTAATGGGAATGTCACTCATACAATGAGACTGCACATGTTGAATATGCGTGTTATATTAAAGAGGCGGGTTGTTTTAAAGAAGAATTTAAAAACGATGTGGGGTGTAGTACTGGGGGGTTGGCACTCCCCCACTTCTCTTGGGCAGGGAGAGCACTGCTTCTGTACTTCACGTGTAGAATATTTACCTGTTTTGCTCCTTTTAATATATGGAGATATACATGTGTATAACCCATTCAAATAAGTAAAGAATACAATAAAAGTAAGAAACCCTTGAGAGTTAAATAATGAAAAAAGTTTGAATATAGTGTGTCTGCTCTGGAACAACAGGTGTGAATAATGTAGAGAGGTGATGGGAACCTGTATTAACGCTGTGCTAAAGTGGCAGCGTTTTATAATTAGATGTAATAATTAGAACTGTTCTTATTTTTAGACCCATATATTAGTAATAATGTAGACAAAATAAGCTAAACATTTATTTAAAAGATAAAACTCAATCGTAACAAGCAAATAAAGGGCACCTGTGGCCTTCCCCCCCCCTTTTTTTTTGCAACGGATGCATTTCTGTTTCAAAACCCGAGTCTCATTTGCTCTTAAGCGGCTGCAATAGGACAGTGAGATGAGATGATTCTGGACCAAACCATTCAATATACAAGAAGGGGGATTGGGATAGTGTTACTCATAGGATTAACAATAATAATGACAACGATTTAATCGTGTGTATTAGTGTATGAAACTGGTTGTGAAAATATGTACAGTATTTGTGTATTTATTTATCTGTAATATAAATAGCTGTATGTGTAGTTGCTTTACAATAATACCTCAATACCTGATTGTACCCACTTGTTAGCCCTTTCAAATACTGTAACTACTAGTGATAAACTGCGGTTCTGTTGAGTGTATGGGGAAACAGGGACTGTAGGTGGCGTGGTAGGGCTGAGAGAGTGGGGGGAGGAATACATGGTAAAATTAAAAGGTAAGCACTGCAGTTTCACTTTACGTTGCCTCTGCCTGTCCCCTGCTGAGTGCTTTGTTTGTTGATCACTCATTTTCACTCAGTGTAAAAGCCATCTCCACCTTTTCACAATAAGCTACTGACCAAAAGATACACCTGGACTGCTGGGGCTTTTGATTTCATGGTGTGTCATGCGTAAGTCTCTGACATTAATATTGCTCACAATACATGTAGCATGCACGGTATGGTATGTAAACCCACAAAAATACTTTTGGGATATGTCTGCCACAGAAAATCCGGGAACACCAAAACAGGCTGGGGGGTCCAAGCTTGGTCCAGCTGAGCCTGTGCACAGGGTATACTCTGTGACAGACTGGAAGGCAGGCGGAGAAGGGGGGAAGGCAGGGCTCCCAATGCTGCAGAGGGCTCAGTTGAGCTGGCTAAGGAAGCCGCTCCCATAAACTCTGCGAGCCTCCTGTGCAGGGTCCGAGGCTGGGACACTGCGTAGATCTATCAGAGCGTCTCATCTCCTAGGGGAGCACCGATGCATTGAGGTCCAGGGGCACCGAGGGACAGAAGCACCAAGGCTCCGAGGGCACGAATGCAGTGAGTGTTCGAGCGTCGAAGCACCGAGACATCGAGGCTCCGGGACCGAAAGGTGCCAAAGCACCGAGGTACCAAGGCTCTTGAGGCTTCAAACACTGACAGCACCGAAAGTATCGAAGCAGGGGTCGCCTATGCACCGAAGGTTATCGTAGCATCAAGGCGTCAAGGCTCTGGAGCACTAAGGGTGCTGAAGCACAGATACACCAAGGCTCTGAGGCACCGAAGCGCTGGGGGTATCGGTGCAGAGAGAACCTATACATCGAAGACGCCAAAGCATCGAGGCATCAAGGCTCTGGAGCACCGATGCACAGAGGCTCTGCAAAAACAGGAAAAATACAGATAGCAGATGCTGTAGGTTAGAAAGCAGACTGCAGTCGCTGGGGAAGTGGCAAGCTGACTTCCACCAATAAATTCTAACCAAGTTCTGGCAGCCAGCTGCTGGGCATTTTATAGGGACAATATCACACATGTGTATTATTACTTTCTTAAACAACGGTATATAAAACATTTGCAGGGGTGTAGAAAAATCATATTCAGATTTAAAACATGTTGGACTTAATTACTTCTAAATTACTTCTACACTAAAGCACTTTGCCCTTATGCTTGTGTTTTACTGTGTTTCCTCAAAATCAGACCCTTTATGTCAAACCCATACAAGCATTTAGAAGGGTAACTGCACTTAACCATGCTTAAAACAGACTTTACCATGGTTTATGCATGCCTTGATAATTTATGATTCTTCACATGCATCACTAAAATGAATACCAACAAAGTTACAGGTTCAGATCCTGTTGAAGCACAACCTGAAGCTAGAATTCCCCAAATACCAATACAAAGTGTGTTGTAGCTCTGTGTTACTGGAGATAACATCCTTTAATTAGATGTAAAACCAAGATCCCATCTGTTTTGTGGACTCTTCACAAACCACAGTAGTCACACATGAACTCCATTGTCAGCCAAAGCTCCCTTAGGAAGCTCCACTCACCCACTCCTATGTATGTTAAAAAAAGTTGCAATTCTGCTTAAATACGTTAATAATAATCACAAAAATAAATAAATAAATAATAAAATAAAACATATCAGTCACTTTTTGTTTGTTTTGTATCTAAATGTTCAGGCTTTACTGTTGTCTAGCCTGGAGTTGCTGCAGTAAACGTACAACATGGTTGTTTTCTTCACATGATTAAAAATTATTTGAAACAATACTGGATTAACTGATTTATTATTTATGGCTCCCAGTGGAACAATGCTTTAAATTAAATTAACAACTTGTGAGATGGGATGACAGCCTTTATAGTGGGTTAATTGGTATCAAAGGGATTTTAACTACCCACAGAGTAATCTCCTGAGAAAGATATGTAACACCACAACTGGTAGGGATATGCAGAGCTAATGCACATGCTTATTTTGCTGGAATATGCACATTACGTTTTGCAAAACTGAACAACTGCCTCCCCCACTGGGGACACTTTTTCGGGAGAATGGAAAACAATTCCAATCAAATTACCTATATCTACTTAGCAATTCACACCCAACAGATCAATCTTACAAGGAAAGCTTGGAAAAGAAACAGGGAAAGGAAACCAAGAAGCAAAATTAATCTTACTCATGATGAAATAGGCTACTTGTCATACTTCCACATTTAGCTATACTAGTAAAGCAGCTTCCAGTCAGTGCAAATTCTGTGTAGTTTGCTGCTGCTACCGTTCATTTTTATCTTTTCGCCACCAAGTTCAAATTTATCATCAAATATTATAATGGACATTTTTATATGAGATGTCTTCAAGACCTTCCAACGTTAACAATAAACGACATGCACAGGATTGTAAAAGCCTCATGCAAAGCTCCATCAAGCAAGTTAGAAAAGGGGTTCAAGTTGTATCTCCAGCTCCCTCTGTGACTGTGAAGGGGAGTTATTACATTTTTATTAACTCGTACCATATATATATATATATATATATATATATATATATATATATATATATATATATATATATATATAATATGTATAATATCATATATTGCTCAGCTAAATTTAACTGTTTCAGTTAGCATGTGTTACTTCTTGTCTGTTGTTATTTTTATGTGGTGCATAATGTGTTTAAAACTAAGTTGGCAATCTACAGGCCATTGAACGCTCTCCCACAGGCAATCAAAGACCGAAAATTTCTAAAAGTTTAAAACCTTTTTTTTTTTTTTTTTTGGATTGGCATTCCAGCCTGCTTAATTATGCATTTGTTGAACTTGTATGTGTGCTGTATTTCTGATGTGCAAAGTCTGCTGTGATTATGTAGGAGTGTGTTGTGTTTTATATTGTTATGCGCTTTGAGATGTGCTACATAAATTGAGCTATATAAAATAAAGGTTCTTCTTCTTCTTCTTCTTCTTCTTCTTCTTCTTCTTCTTCTTCTTCTTCTTCTTCTTCTTCTTCTTTTTCTTATAACAGTACTCTCCAAACTCATCAAATTCCTTCTTCTGTTTGTGTCAAACAAAGACAAGGTGACAGCAGAAATCAGGATAAGGGCTCACTGTTTTAAATCCTTTGAAGAATGAGAAGCCACACATTTTAATAGTAGGGTGTAAAGTTAAGAGTTCCAGTTCTTGTAGCTTGCAAATCTGTTTTGTATATAAAAATAACAATGAATAAAAAAATTGTACAGTTTCATGACATTATCATAAAAAAAAATCTATTGTGAGCATTTCGAAATATTGACATGCTACGAATTTAAATAGCTAATGCCTGGTACACAAATGTGTGCATATAGACGTTCTTGATCAAGAACGTGCACTACATTATACAAACGTATAAACTCTAAATTCATACAAAATTGTTTTTGCTTACATTAAGTGAATAATACTAACCATGTGTACAATTGGATGGACTCATTGGAGCCTGCAAACCTTTGGACTAAGGGCTATCTCTTCTAGCTTGAGCTTTAAAACCTTGAACTCATTTGACAACTTCTTGTTTTTAAAAATGGGATAAATCAAGGGCTGATGGCTCGGGCTTCGAACAATAATGGTGACATTGCACCACAGAAGTACTGTCCATTTCTTCTTCTGGATCCTGCACTGGCTTTTCTCTTAGGTCTCACACACAAGCCTTTGGGCCCGCAAGGAGTACTGATTCCAGTCAAACAGAACTGGAACAGCGCTTGATGCAGCCTCCGACAGACTCCAGGTGTTGGTTCAATTAGGTCTTAAAATGCAGACTGCAAACTTTGGTGTGTTTAGTGACTGTGAATTTCTTTCTTAGAATATTTGTAAGCCATATTTTTCTCATCTTTTCATGCATAGGAAATGCATGAAAACGTATCGATTAACTGTAGAGTGCTGAAGCAGAGCATAGGGGGACACAGCTGTGATCACTACCATTTCCTTCTCATTGCTGGGTAATTAAAGGTTTTCTCAGTTGTGCCTGAAGTACAACTCATCCTCTTTCTCTCAGCAAGTTAAAATCAAGTGACAAATCTTTGTAAATCGTTCAGTACAACAACAGACAAAATGTAAACAACAAGATTTCCAATACGCCTCTCACTCGCTGGAAGCTGAGATACCGGTATAGCTGAAACATGATGTCATTAGCTGCAAGTAGCATATATTCATGTCAGCCTTTGACAGAGAAAGAAGAAATCTGAGCTGCAAATTTCCCTCCCAACCAGAAAAGGCACTGTTTAAGGTGGATAGTATGCTTTCCCATAGATGGTCTGACTCTACGGTAGGTGGCAACTAGAAAGGCCATTTTGGGGGATAGAGCGAAGCTGCGAGATTGCTAAACAACTCAATTTTGGTCAGCTGCAGGGCATGCAGCAATTGCATAGACGGGGGCGCCGGGTTGATTGCATGGAGGAGTTTGGTAGTATAAAGGGGACGCAGTTACGTTAGTACAGCTCTTACGCTGGGAGTGATACTTGGCCAGAGCACTGTGTTTGCTGTTGTTTTCTCTTGTTTGTTACAGAGGAGGATTAGGAGTCGGGGATTTGCAGCCAAGGAGCCAGCATAAACCCCGGAACACTACCATCACTGCACGAGCATGCAGCACTTTCCCCGGTTGTGAAGAGCACAGTTTTGTGCAAGGTGGATTGTGGTTGTGGAGTGTTTATTCTGTTTGGGACTGTAACCAGCTGTGTACCCCCGATATCACTGCTGGTAAAGGGGATGATTTATTATTTAAGATTTGTGAATAAACAGGGGCGTTTGTGGCATTTGAAGTATTGTCTGGACATTCACTTTGTCACCCACATCACTTCACATCCTGACACAGCCTTTTTTTAGGCATTTCCAATTAGATTCATTATTAAAATACCCCCTAAAAGGAAACAAATGCAGACAAAATAAACACCTCTGTGAAGACATCAGTGAAATATTTTTACATGGCTGACAGACCACACGATGTTCAATTATCTGATTAAAAATATCAACCCTGCATGCTAAATAATAACAAAATGATGCTGTAGTTGATTTACTATCATAGTCTTAATCCTATTGTGGTATATTGGACTCTATACTGTTCATACTGGACTGTAGAGTAAATGATGACCTCTTTTGTAATAAATGCTTGTGACCGGGCATAGCAGTAAAATTACAGATAGCAATGATTTTATTAACACCTTAATTGTGAAATATAGGCCATATAATGTGCACACATTAGGAATTTCATGGTTTAATAATCTTTGTTACATACTGTATATACTGATTCTGCTGCCTGTCTTTTCACAGCAGACTGAAGATAATCCGCCTGAAGTGTATGTTGCATCAGGTGATTTGGCAGCCTATCAGTTTATCTGTTTTCTGTAACTAAACGAACTGTTATTTCCCATAACCCTAGTCAAGAATATAAATGCAATGAACTGAGGATGTACTATTTATCCATTTGTTTGTTGTTTATTGGGGGGGTCTTTTCTTTTGACGTTACATCTTCTTATGTCCACCTTAGTTCCACCTATTCACCAATTCTGTATTCTAATAGAATTTGTTTGTCATCTGTCTTGCTTACTGCAGTATCACTCTCTTGAGAAGATAGGAAACAGCCATTTGGCATTAATTTGCAAAAAGGAACATAACACCATAAACGTAATAACCCATAAAAGCCAAATAATGCAATTAAACCCCCCTTGATTTCACTAACCATGCGTGTCAGATAGAAGCAGCCAAGCAGCTCCTTACCAGAGCAAACTCCTTGTTGAGAATCATCTGCTCAGCCAGGGATGACTCATTATGGAAAAGATGGGGCTGCATGTGACTCCACATGTGAGGAAACCACCAAAACTCATCCACATACTTCATCAACAAGTCGTCCCCCTCATCCTCGTCCTCCGTACCTATAGAGTAGACAGGGTTGTTTATTTTACTAGTTGTCTAACACAGTGGACTGGATTTGCAACTTTTCCACATAGGTAATAGGAAAACATATAATTGTAATTGTACATAAGTGTAATTACAGAAAAAAACCCATATAATTACTGAAAGTGTGATTACAGCATAATTCAAAAAAGCCATTACTTATCATTACATACAAAAGGCCCAATGATTTAGTGCTGATGTGATATAGCGTCAGCAATATCTTTAAAGACTCAAAACTAAAGAAATGATACAGTTGTTTTCATGTAAGAGCAAGAAACATGGGTCATTACAGTGTAATTATGTGGCTATTCAACACCATAACCTAAAGTGCAACATAAACTTTTATAAAGTTTTATAGACAAAAATGCTGGTAAATGTATTTCAAATGTCAACCTGCTTTTATTGGGCATATAGCTCATGATATATTATTACCTGATAGTAAGCAAATACCTAGGAAGGTATTTAAACTAGGAACTGGGGAGGGGAAGGAATCTAAAGAGGCATGTAAAATTCAGGTTAAAGGTACACTGTCATTCCCGCTGAGTAGTAAACACAGAGGTGTGTGCTACAGTAACCTTCGTCAAATTCCTATTACCCCTGCTCAATCACATGCTCTTGATTGGACCAATTCACACCTAGGGTTATTTAATGTCAGGTCTCTGTCAAATAAGGCTCAGTTAATAAGTGATTTTATTCAAGATTACATTGATATTCTCTCTTTAACTGAAACATGGCTAGGACCGAATGACAATGTTCCCTGATTGAGGCTTCTCCACCTAACAATTTTTTTTTTCCAGAAAGCTTTCTGTAGTGAACTTAGAATCAAACAGGAAATTGTTGAAGGTTATTCAACTTTTGAAGTGTTAATCTTAACATTGAACAGTCCATTACCTGTTCATATTGCAATTATTTATCGACCACCTAAGTCAAACCCGCTATTTCTGGCTGAATTTGTGGATCTGCTATTTATATGGACAATGAAATATGATATGATTCTTTTATTGGGTGATTTTAACCTTCATGTTGACATTGATTCTGGTTATAACTTCTTGCATTTTTTGAGGCTACTGGATTCCTTAGATTATATCCTGCATGTCAAATGTCCTATGCAAAATCGTGGCCATACTTTAGATCTGGTGATTTCTCGTGGTTTAGCTGTTAAGAACGTCATAACCCTAGATCTTACTATTTCTGATCATCTTGCAATTCTTTTTGAGGTGAATCTGCCAGTATCTACAAAGACTGTGGACCGTAAATTTATATCCTGGGTAATTCATTCTTCTTGAGTTCATTACCACTCTTTGAGTCCTTATCAGTAGATGAGCTGATTAATACCTACAACACCACCTTGACTGGTATTGAGTGGAACGGTAGTTCCTCGCGCCAAGTTATCATCGAAAACTGGCAGACTCTATATATAGCATGGATAGTCTACGTGTTTTCAGGATATTGGCACTGCAAAAGTAAATCAACCAAAAGCACCGTTTCACTTTTAATTTGTAGTTGCCAACACTCTTAGGTGAGATTCTGATCAGGGATCTCTGAAAAATGTTGTTTTCCTGTCAGTGTAATGTTCACTGCTGTCCTTATTGTGCAAGGTTCCTCTCGAGATACTGGTTGATGACAGTAAAGCTATTTGTGGTCCTGTGACGGAAATCCAATGAACCTTGGTTGTAATCTCCCTCCCAACATGTAAGGGTACTAAGCAAGGACAGATTTTTTTTGACGGGTTGGCTTGACAGTTCTTTCCCCGGGTCGGGAAGTCGGTCAGTCTGGAGAAAGGCGGGACTCCGTTGCAAGAACATATTGACCTGCAAGGGAAACAATGTAGCAGCCACAGATTGTAAAGGCAGCTGCATTCGTTTACCAAGGGGTCATGCGTGACAGCATATAAGGGGACGGAAAATCGTAAGCTCTTCCTTTGCATTGGTTTGTTTTGCCGTCAGGCACTGGACTTAAAAATAAATAAAACAAACCTTTTCACCTGGATTACAATTGTCTGTTTGTTCTTTAATCACCTGCACCTGCACACAATCAACCACTTTGCCACAGGTCCCAACTGTACAAAAAGGAACATTCATTTCTGAGAATTCGCTATATGCTGAAGGATAGCCCATATATTTGGATATGTAATAAATGAATACATAAATCAATACATAACATTTCTTTCTTTATCTATCTTGATATTTGTTTATTTCTTTTTCACTATCAGATACAAGTACTGCCATTTAATACTGTATGAAACGAAAATAAATACTCAACAATTCTTGTCCAATTGTATTAGTGAAGATTTTTGTATATAAAGGTTGTCATACTTTCATATATTTTTACTTTCAAATTAAAAAATACATTGTAGCGATCCGGACAATTGCTTTGTTGCACGACTTGTCTGTTCAGTTTGTCTCGTCTGTCTTTTATATATTACATGTATTGTAAGGGAAACGGGTCATGCTGTTACTTAGCATGGGAAGGTGGGTGAGTGAATGAGTGGGGAGAATGTGTGTTGTTTCGGGGGTTGTACAGCATGGATGTGACTGGTTGATGATGAGCCGGACAGCGGCGGGAAACAACAGGAGATTAGATAAGGGGGTACATGAGTCTAGGGACTGGAGACAGTCCAGCACTGAACTTGAATGAGAAACTGTGGGTGTGACTGAGCGAGCATGTGAACTGTGACCAAAGAGAATATGCAGTGAAAGTGCCAAGACTAAAACTTAAGGTTATTATTTTGGTGCCATGAGTTCTGGCCCCTGACAGGTATTCTCTGTAGTTTCAAATAAAACAAACATTTTGAGAATTCAACACATGTTGCCTAAACATGAAAATGTTACTAAATGAACAGATCAAGATTATTATGATATTTTGCAAAATCATATGAAATCTTTCAATACAATAGAGATAATACATAATCATTATTTACAAAATCTTGTTAATTTCATTATTTGTTAAAATCTGTAACGCTACTGCTATACTACTTGCAAATGTGCTAACGTTTTTTCACATTTCCAGTGCGTTTTTGTTTCAGATATTAGACACTGTAGCACCAGTCAAAACTCTGAGAGAGTCTTTAAAAAAAGCTCACGTGGTTTAATGATGCAACTCGTAAGGTGAAATATGAGGGTCATAAACAAGAATGGAGATGGCGGGAAGCTAAACTGCTCGTTCATTACATCGCATGGAAGGGCCACCTGGTTAAATATAGGAAGGCTCTGGCATTGGCTAGATAATCATATTATTCTACTTTAACTGAAATAAATACAAATAATCATCGATTTCTTTTTGCTACCCTAGACAAATTAATTAATCCTTCCCCTAATAGTCCTACCCTTGACATTGGCTCCTCTCACAGATGCAATGACTTCTTACATTTCTTTAAAAATAAAATACTAGACAACAGAAATGAGATTCCACAAACATCTTCTATCAAGGAGGACTCCAGCACAATTTTACCAGCTAGACCTATTAAGGCTACTATGGGAGCTTTTTCTTTGATTACCTTACAGGAACTGACAGAGCTAGTTCAACATATGAGAGCTACTACACGCTCTCTTGACCCTATTCCTACAAAACTATTAAAAGATGTTCCCAGTGTTATTGATACCCACAGCATAGTTCCCTCAGCACAAGATAGCTGTGGTAAAACCTATGAAGAAACATAATTTGGACCATAAAGTCCTCAATAACTATAGGCCAATCTCCAACCTACCATACATTCTTAGATAAGGTTCTAGAGAGTTCAGTTACACACATTTCTAACTCTTAGTGGTATTTTCGAGAAGTTTCAATCTGGTTTTCATTCTGCACAATACCAAGACGGCCCTTGTCAGAGTTGTCAATGATCTGCTAATAAGCTCTGACTCGGGCTTTCCATCAGTTTTAATTCTGATACTGTAGACCTTTCGTTATATAAATGCAATAAAAAATATTAAGATGTAATACAATAAACATGAATCTAGAATGCCTATACTCAGATACTCTACCATGCACCGTCTCCTTATTTGCCTAGTTATAATTAGGTCTGTACTGTGACTGTGACTGGATGTATTACAGCTGGGTGTTAAGCAACCTTTTCTCTGTGAGCTTTATAATGAATGTAGGTTCTCTCCTGCACAGATAAATCTAACAAAAATAAAACTCAACATCAACTTACCTGTGTGGTAGAACCTCCCTGAAAATCCAAGGTTGAACGTGAAATTTGTAATATGACCTCTCAGTAGATTCTGCATATCAAGAAGGGCCTAAAAAAAAAAAAAAAAGCATTAAACAGTATATATATATATATATATGTAGACACACACACACACACACACACAAACATGCAGAGTTTCATGGGGTAATTAATTTCTTAATTGGTCACATCTGTACTGGGGAGCTGTACAAGACAAAAATAAATAAACACAAAGACCTTCAAGACAATTAAATAAAAATGTGTGCAGTATCTTGCAAATTCAGTGATGGTTATACAGAACAAATGTTACACATGGAAAAACACTGCTTTAAAAGACTTAACAGTAGGCACCTACAAAGGCATTTATTGTCTTGTTTACTGTGTCATTCAAAAAAAATAAAAAATTGCAGTGTAGAAAATTGAGACAGGATACAATATACAATTTTTTTTAAAACAGCAATAGAAAGGGTGCACAATGACACAGTGTATGTAGAATAACTGCTGATTTTGAGCAAGTAAGCATAATTATTTTCATTAAATATTACAATAGTGTACATGAAAAGTATGTAAATAATGCATACATATTAGATTTATACCAATGTCATTTACAATTCTAACAATCACTTTAATAAATTACAGTCTTAAAATAGATTTTTTATGTAACGATACTTGTAATTATTGTAATGATGAAGTATGAATCAATTCTAATTTGATACAGGTTTTTTTTTTTTAAAAAAACCTGTGTTCGAAGTCATTGTATGTAATATCTGCATTAATGTTATTTTATCATCTGGGTTGGACTTCTCATTCTCAGAAGCGTACACAGGCTGCCCCTATATAAATATATTTACATTTAATGCATCAACAGATTTTGCCATGGCAGATTAAGTGTATTTATGTGTGGTATTCTGAATTACTGGCTGCTAATGAGACTTGGGCTCCCATCACTGTAAGGCCTAAATACTTCTTTCCTCATTTTAATGAGTTCATTATTTCCTGCCTCTTGGACAAAAGACAACAAGTTTCTTTTAATTAAAGGTCTAAACTCCTTTGGCTAAGCAAATTGAAGGGCTTTTGGAGCTTCCGAGAGGGCCCCAAAGAAGATTCTGCTCTGTTCCTATGAGCAGATTAGGGTTCCAGCTCTGCATTTTAAAGACCAACGTTCTGCACTTGCCCACAGAAATTGGTGGCTCCCTGGAGACAGCTGCTCTAATTTTAAGAGACGGCAGAGCAATGTTTAGGCATGGATGCGTCGTTCTATCCCCAGACAGTGTGAAAATCTGAAGTCAGCCAAAGTAATTGAAGAGATTTACCTACACAGCTAAAGGCCTGGACTGATCAATACTGCTGCCAGGGCATGATTAGTTGTTTTGCAGAGGGGAGATGATTTATGGAACGTGCATGGCAGATGTCAGATTAATGGAGCTAAAAAAAATAATCTCATATTTCTTGTCAGTAAGGTGAGGCAAATGCAATCAATATTATTTTGCCTGTGTTTCAGCCTGCATCTGTGGACTTTATGTGTGGTTATAAGAAGAAAAAAAAAAAAAAAAACATTTGAGGAATTCCACAATTTGTTATTGATGACATTTCTATCTAGTAACCTTTATGAATTGTGGAAAACGGCAAAGAAAACACTCTTCTAATTGATGATGTCTTTTTAAAACAACCTGTACAACAGAAAAACGCCGTTGCTTTTATGCAATTGTAAACAGCTGTTGTCACAGGGTCACAGCCAATCACAGTGATACCTACTTTTAGAATGTTTTTAAGATTAAGGCTTGAATACAGATGAGCTCCCTCAGAAACTCAAATTATAATACTTGGCATGCTCTATTGGAACGAACATTCAGCTGTGTCTTTTTGGGACGCCTGACTGCTTAAATTAAAGACGCCTGAAGCTTTTATTTTTTTTTTTTTAATCAGCTTGGATAGTTTAAAAACAAAAAAACAACAAAAACATTTACAATGACAAAGAGAAAAAAAACAGGAGTGCACATGTTTCATTGGGAAAGCAGACATGTAGAATGACAAAATTATTATTTATTTATTTAAGTAAACATGTTTCTGTGTACATCAAGCTACACGATCTCTGATTCATGTCCGTAACTTAATTGATTCTTGTGGAAATCCCTTTCCAGAATGCTTATGCAAATAGAACCATAATGAATGGAATGGAAATTGTTTTGAAAGCAACTGATAACAAAATTAGGGCAGCCATTACAGGCCTGATACTGCGGTTCTTATACATTCACCCAACAGTTTGGTAACTTGGGTCTAAACCTTTGTGAGGACAAGGTGAGTCTAATGAACAGTATTTATTTTAACTTAAGATGTAAGCCTCAAATTCACATTCACTATTTTTGTTATTCTAAATTTGATAATACTTGACATGTTTTAAATCATAAGATAATTATATAATAGTCAGTGAAGTGTTAGGGAGAAGTGGCATTGTCCATCAAATTATAACATAAATAAGCAGGCCATGTACCCACAAAGACACAACAACTCCAAAAGTAAAAAGGATAACAATGTATATATATTCTGACATTTATGATATACTGTATTTTATTTCTTATAGGTAATGTGGCACTGACTAAAGAAGATTAAATTAAACTCCTGTTTCAAGATATTGCCCCAGTTCTGCTTGAGGACACATATATTCATAATCATGGCTAAGGCCAGCTGTGTTTTCTTCCTTCTGAATAACAACATTGCTTGCAGTTTCCATATTCAGCAGTACTTCAGAAAATAAAACAGGTGTATGTCTCTAAAAAGTGCAGATGGTATGTCTTTCTCTTTTTCAGCAGTATCTGATAAGAAAGCTGGGTACCTCTGACATTCTGATTGACCACAGCTTAAGGACACTGTGAGACTGTGATGAGTCAGTGGACTTAAGACACCAGCCAGTGTAAACAGTTGGCACTCTGGTCACCTTAGCTCACTTGCAAAGGTCAGGATTGTTCTGGCTTCATGACAGGAAGTTTGAGACTTGTGCCAAGCTGCCTGTAGTCTGGATAGATTCTATGTGTCTTGGCCGAGAACTCAAGTAGGCAGCTTGTATATAAGAGAAAACTAACAGCATGCTTAGGCAAACAGCTTTGATTTTATGCACAATATGTGTAGGGCAATTCCTTTCTTTTACTAAGCTCTGAAGTTCAAGAGGTCCCCTCTGGATATTTCTGTTTCCTTTTGCAAAGGTTATATCAAGGTTACTTAGCTGAGATGACATACATGTATCTTCGTTACAGTAGGTTATTCTTCCACAAGTTTACAGATGGTTGGACTGAAGCTCACAGAGAACCAGTGACATACAAGGTTACACAGTTAGTCAGTGAAAAACACTGGGTTTAAAACTGCAAAGCCCAAACACCTTCTATGACCACCATTATACTAATGTGATATGATACGAAATTAGTGGTATAACACAAAATTTGATGCTGGTCCCTGAAACTCATAGTAACAAGAATTGACTGTCCTCCTGTAATAAGCATAACTTGTCAATGAGAAACCATGATTTATTATGTGTTCATTGTCTAGGCTACTAAGCAGGCCAAGTTAATAATAATAATAATAATAAATAATAATAATAATAATAATAATAATAATAATAATAATAATAATTTAGTTTAAATTTAAAATTATCTTTTATTTCATATTGTACACCAATATGTACAATGCAGCAGCATGAATTATTTTGTATTACCGGAAGCCTAAAGGCTAAAGTAAAAAGAAAGTGTGCTAGGTATTCATTTGACTTTATTACTGTATTGTAGACTGTATAGGTGTACTGTAAATATTTGTATTTGTTTCATAATGTAATGGGTAGCCTACTCAAAACACATTAGTGTAATTTCAGCGCAATGATTTATATATTTGAAATACACTGAGCATTATAAATATATGTATGTGTGTGATTTTATTGTATTTTTAACAACCTGACACTTCCTTATGTCAGACAAACATGTCCGGTTTAGAGAGGGGCTACAGTATGATTATGAAAAGCTTTTTGATAGAAACACATTTTTGATCTCTACCCCTCAGACTTGTTACACAAGTAAAAAGTATAAGTAAGGTAATTAAATTACACTTTAAATTAATTTACAAGCACCATTTTATATTGTCTAATATCATAAGCATATAGCTACCGTAAAATACCCCCACATAATGATCAGTGCCATTGCTTATTATTACCAAATTGCTCCAAACCTACTAAGCACTGCAGTACATATATTTTACCACCTAGTAGAATTTCTAGCAAATGCCATTGACTGCAAACAGGAAATTATACTGGCAGTTAATATGATATGATTAGAAGCCTTTATTACCAGCTTACTGAATCGTATTGCTCTTCATCACACCGAGAAACCCTGCACTCACCCTGATTAGGATACTTTCATGGAGTGTGCTTTATTTCTTAGTAAGATTGCAGCAATTAGGTACTAGTAAGTTGAGAAAAACTGCAGACTGCAGGATACACAGAAAACCACCTCATCCTTCACAGCATGTTTTAATTTGAAATGACGCTGCACCCTTGTTCATAAGGGGCCTTCGGTTACACTGAATTGAAAAAGCAAGGCTGTTCTTTGTGTGAATTAATCATGTTTTGTAGAAAAAAGGTAAGCCCTTATGTTTTCTTTTTTATTATTATTACTGTTGTTGTGAGTAATAGCCATTTTCTAACAGATTAGCAGCACTGCAGTAAATACAATGAACTGCTATGCTGTAACTGGCTCACTAATTATTTTATGAATATGACACAAGACAGGTATGCAAATGTAACAGGGGTGGAGGCTACGCGCAAACTGGTGACCCTGCACACCGCAAGCAAGTGCTGTAACCGCTATGCAAGGAGAGCTGGGTTTGTCTGCATTTGTGGTTATAGAGCTTTTAACCTCATCTCATCTCACCAACAGGGAACACCATCCGTTACACAAGCATCAGAAGTCGCTTACCCAGACTGCTCTGTCAATGTGCCACAATCATGCTGCCTCTACTTAGATGGTGAGTAGTTTAGTTACTATGTTTGCTCTTACATTGACTTACCTATGTGACAATTACCATTACAATGTGATTTATTAATCTGTCTCAGAAATTAGTTCAACGCTCAAACAATTAAATATTATTTTTATATGTGTAAACATATCCCCAAAATAGAATACAATTAACTTAATATAACTCTAATTTAAATGCATAATTTTTAATACAAATAGCACAATACATAAATTCAAGCATTATTGTTTTGTCAAATACTATCAATCTCTTTGCTGAAACAATAAAACCACAATTTTAAAAACTACTCTTTTTCAAAACCTCCCTATACTATCTTAATTTGCATGCAATGTACCATACAGGTTATAAACCCAAACAAACAAAAACTGTTATTTAGACATTTTGAAGTTTAATAAACTTTCCTCTGAACCATTGTTGCTAAATATCTTCCCCTATTTTTTATATAACCACCTGCTAGTACTGTATGTTAGTACTGCAGGTATCAAAATGTCCATTCATAGACTGATATCGATCAGATTGGATACTCTTTCTGTTTTAAGCTGTAAGTGGTTTTCAACTAGTTCTTTCATAGTGCAACATAATGTATTACTAACAGATGAACCCACTGGCTCAGGACTCACTGGTACCCAATAAACAAAAGCAATTTAGGTGCTAACACCTGAATGTGGCATTTTTATTTTTCTGTTCAGTTGTTTATAAGCATTGGACATAAGTATTTGGTGATTTAATTCTCAGTGGCGTGGCCCAGCACTACACATGCATTTCAGCTACTGACATACACTGATGAACTGATGACCAGACAGAAAATAAATCAGACGTCTTGAGAGAATCAGAAATAAATACATATATATATATATATATATATATATATATATATATATATATATATATATATATATATATATAGAACAAGGAAAGGGCAAGCTATGTGTTTTTCTTCTTTACCAATGAGAAACTAGAGGAGTCCTAATGGTAAAGGTCACTTTTGGGTTACTAATGTTGTACAGTAAGAGATACATAATACATGCTGTGTGTGTCTTCATCGTTAAGGTTAAAAGAGAAACCTATAGGGTGATATATGTAATGGCTGCATTCTAAATTGTTGATCTGTTGGCAAATGCTTAGGAACGCAATGTATTTCGCAACCCAAAAGCTTTATGAATGCTCCCCATATTGTATTAAATAAAGGTGAACTTATACTGATCAATAATTCATTAGTAGCATGGTTGATTATGTAAGTTAGTGAACTGTAGATTAATTACTTAATCAATTATATTCACACACTAGAGAATTTGACCATATAACCGTATAAGTGAGAGCCAGCATGTTATATAGTAATACAGTTTATTCACTATTTGTTTATTATTATTTTTAAATGAATAATTATACAGTTAAACAATACTGATACACCAATAAAACCTTCTCCAACCTTATTTTGTCAAAGACAACAAGAGACAAGAAGTGCTGTTTCTTTGTGTCCAGTGGGGAGCCATCAGCCAGGGTGCTAGTAGCTTACAACAGTGGATAAATAGACCTGAGTATTTCTGGCAAGCAATCTTTGTACTGGAGTATCAAAAAAGGTCAGTGAAGAAAAGCAATTCTTATTTTAGTGCATTGCAGGTGATGTGTTTATCAAATCAAAGTAAAAATCTCTCTCATTTTGCTGTTTATTTATATTTTTCTTAAACACTCTTCACCTGCTATACATTTAGTGAAGCAGCCCACGCTATGCATTTTATAGCTGTCCTATTTGCACAACTTTAGTATTAAAAAAACAATACATTCTATTTGTGGGGTTAGTTTTCTTGGAGTTACAGTAATGTTTGTTGTATAATATCACTGCATTTTTTATTACATTTATAATGCATTTCTCATCCTTCCAATGTTTATTGTTTTCTAAAATACATAAATACTTATCAAACAGGTATGTCATTGACATATTTCGGCTTCCACAACTATAAATATAAATTTAGAGCTGTCATGAAAAATGTAAGTCTAACATAGACAGTTGCCAAACATAATCATATGCTCAATTATTATTATTATTATTTAGTCATTGGCAATGTTTTTTTACCCCGGTTTTCTTCCCAATTTGGAATGCCCAATTATTATTTGTATCCCGGTTCACAGCTGCAATCCTCTGGCAACTCTGGAAACGGAGGCTGGAGCATGTGTCCTCCGAAACCTGTTCCTGTCAAGCCGTAATTTTTCGCACTGCAGATCCACAGGAAGACCACCAGATCTATAGCGCCGGAGGACAACAGAGATCTGATGGCTCCACTGCAGAACCACAGATGCTCTATCGGCCACAGGGGTCGCTAGTGCGTGGTGAACCGTGGATTCCCCTGCCGACCTTAGCCATCCTTACCCGGGAAGCGCTTGGCCAATTGTGTGCCGCTCCCTAGTAGCAGTGATATAGCCTGGATTCAAACCTGCGATCTCCAGGCTATAGGGCGCATCCTGTACTCCACGTGGAGCACCTTTACTGGATGCGCCACTCGGGAGCCCCTTACACTCAATTATTTATTCTAACTAGTTAATCAGAATTAGACATATATACAGACGAACAGACACATGGGCATACAGCATTCATATTCAGCCAGATTATGATACTATTTATAACATGTGCTAAAGACTGTTCTTAGAAAGTTTCAGCACAAATGGGTGAGCAATTCCCTAGATATATGTAAATTCTTAAAATATGACAAAAGCACTTATTATGTATGTATGTAGATATGGCCGCCTCCACTACATCCCTGCACAAACTTTGATCATTCATTTTGCTTTGACAATCTTGCAAACCTCAAAACCTTTTTTTTTTGGTCACAATGGTATAATGTTCTATTTAATTTTTTTTTAAAGGTGTTATTGAGGAATTTCTTTATTTTGCTCACTTTGCAGCTGTTTTCTTCTAGATTTTTTTTTTTTTTTTTTTTTTTTTTGCTCAGGAAAGGCCACATGTTCCCAATTTGCAGCTCAGCTAAGTTTGCTAAAAAAGAAAAAAAACACAACAACATTGCAATTACTTTTATCTTCAGCCAGCGTGTAATTACCAGAGTAAAGATATATCCTGCTTAAAATCAATGAGGGAATTTGGAAAAGTAAATATACCTGCAACGTAGTATAAAAAAAATAAAAGTTTGATATGCAAAGAATTTATAATAGACAAGCAACAAACTAAAGTCCAGTTTGCCTATCAAAGAAATCAGGCATAGAAGAATAATTTAAAAGTCTGGGACCCAATATGAATTGATTCATATAAAGTGTGTAACTTAGATTTAACCCTTCAGACATAGACATTTGGTGATTGAAAAAACAAAACAAAAAAAAAAGTATAAATACTACATGTATGAAATTTAGTAGCTTTTTACTTCTGAGAAATACAATTAATAATTATCTGGGGATTCTGTTTGTTAAAAGTTTTCCACATTCCTGAATGCCACGTAGTTTACCTGTGAGACAATGCCCTACTTAGTTTGTACGATTTGTGTGAAGGAAAGATGTACATAAGTATGATTAGAAGCCGTTTACCAAAGCCGTTTGATTGATTTTATAACTGAAAGATGTACAGCAACAATTTAGTATACTACAAACTGTGACACAAATCGCATAGTTGCAGATTAAGAAGGTACATACACAAATTCTGCTATTTTGTTTCATAAAGGCATGCCAGATGTACCTTTTGGTGTATGTTTTTTTATTTATTTATTTATTTATTTTTAATTGTTATCATGAAAACATACTTGCCAACATTTGGAAACTGTTCAGCGGGACGCTCATTCCATGGGGGAAGGGAGGGTTATATGCATCATAGACATGGGAGGGGTCATACACAAAAAACACTCTATCATACAATAATAGACGTATCTCCTCAATTCAACACCACATGACCAGCATGACAGTAAACACAGACACAATGAAGAGTTCTTCCCTTTGTATACCGGTAAGTTAGTGATCAGCAGATGTCTCAGAGCACAGCGTGGGGTTTTCACTAACTCTACTGTGCAGAATAAATGAATTTCTTTCTATGTGTAAATATCAGGACTTTCTTCCTATGCATCGGGACGCGGGACCTTTGCTAGGAAATCGGGACTGTCATGACCACATAGGGACTGTTGGCATGTATGTGAAAACATAGCTGTATTGCACATTTTAATTGAATTGAATTAGAACATTCCTTCAATCTTGGTGCTAAACTAGTGTGAAAATAAATTACAGACCTTTTGCCAAAACATTCTAGTTAAGAAAAGTAGTTATTCACGCAATGAAATTGTCAGAGTTATCTCTCTAACCATCTCATTCTCAAAGCAGGACAAAGTTAAACAAAATATATATTCACAGTGTGCCATAACCTGTAATCTGAACAGCTACTGAACAGTAAATAGAATCAAACGAGAAAGCAGTTGCATTTTTGAAAGTCATGTTATTTCTTCACGTTTTGAATTTAGTTTTCCCCACTTGCTTGTATTGCTTGAGTTCTGAGAAAGACTTCAGCTCCAAAAGCTCTTGTAACAGTTGAAAAGAAAATTAAAGTTTAACAATTAAATATTTTAGATAATAGGACCTTACTTAAAATTTTACAAAGCTATTTGTCAAAACTCTCTAGGTGTTATGGACAAACTCATTACTCAGTGCCATGATGGGAGGGATTTCTCAGTGAACTGCAGACTGACATCCTAATCACCAACATCCAGAGTTGACTGAAGAGACAGACTAAAAAAATCAAGCAACTATCTATGGCTGTATTATAGCAATGCCTCACTGACAATCTGGGATGTGTTCAGACAAGAAGATGCCCTGGGCTCCATCGAGGATACATCTTGAAGGGCAATTCAAGTTTCATAAAGGAAAAGAAAAAAGTGATACTAACGTGTACGCTTTCTGGGGCTTTAAAAGCAGACATTTATTTATATGTAAGATGACTTCTGGGCATAGTTCTGAAAGATAGTCTTGAACTGAAAGAATGTCAGTACAGCGCTCTTATACTATACATTAGAGTCAAGCAAATGGAGAAGGGGGAAAGCCGAAGAGGACATAATTGGGGGGGGGGAGGTCAATTGATTTAATTTATCTAAATGGTTGTATCTAAATACCTTCTGAGCAATGATGTTTGATTTTCATGATCTTGGTTAGCAAAAGCCTTAATTTTAATGGTGTTGGTATTTAGGTATGCTGCTCTTAAGATAAACTAAATAAACCCTGAGGTTGGTTTTTGCAACTGGCTACAAAACTTTTGTGGGAAGCAGTTGGTTGGGTTATTGCAGTCAATATGTTGTTGAAGGGGTTGTGAGACATTTACCTCCCTAACCGTTTGCTTCCTCTGTGCAGACACTGTCACAGAGACCCTTTCATTTCGACCTCAAATATCAGGATTTGACCCTGAAGACACTTCTGAGGCAAAATGAGCTATGAAGTATACCAGATTTCCTGAATGGAATGCATACATACTGAGACCTTAATTAAATCTAGTGCAGAACAAGATACCCTCTTTTAAAGTGAAAACCCCTCTTAGTTACAACATTTACTTCTTTCAAATCTGAAAATGTGAGGCCTACAGAGCAACTGGAAATGCACAAAAGAGAAGATTTCTGGAATTATGTCATTACTGTTACCCAATCATAAGAAAAGTTTTTGACATTGTTCTTATAATAACAATTCTCCAAACTATGACTGAAAGCATTTTCCCTTCCTTGACTTATTAAAAAAATGCTATTTTATAAACAAGGATGCACCAAATAAAACAAATGATTCAAGTGGTACCCAAGATGCCCCAAGCCCCTTTAAACAGAAAGCTATTGTTATTACAATGAACAGAATAAAACGCCAACAGCAGAGTTCTTTGTGTCTAATACAATTTGCCTTTGTGATGCCTCTATGAGTTTGACTGTGACATACCAGCCACCATATGGTGTAAACTTGATGTGTCTGTGTGATTGGTCTGCATCGCTTAAAAGGAGGCAGTTTAACTGAGCTTTTATACAAATGCTTCTGTATTACTATTGACGTGACAAAGGTGCAAGTTTACACATTTACACCTTTTTATTTCTTTGTTTCTTTGTCAGAACAGTTCAATTCCTTTGTTGGTGCTTGCATTTTTAAATGATAGTTTTGAAATGGCTTAGCTTGTATTTATGACATCATTGTGCTTCAGGTAAATTTAATTAAAAGGCTTGAGCTTTTATGTGCCCCACTACTCATAATTACAATGACCTTTTTAATGACATTTGATTTACAAAGATACATGCTTGTTTTTGCTATTATGTAGTAATGCTTGCTATAAAATGTACTTATTTGATTTGTTACTGTGAAAGTAAATACCCACATACAGAATATAATATAACTATATATATATATATATATATATATATATATATATATATATATATATATATATATATATATATATAAAACGCTACTCATATATTTTTATAAAATATTAATAATACTGTAAAGAAGATTAATTAAGTTTATATTTAAAATAAAACCAGCTATTTTTTTTCTTTCTTTTTGTATGTTGAGCATCAGGATCTTTATTAGTTTTATCAGTTTTAATCAGTGTGTTGGGTGTTATAGTATTGCAAACACAAATTTAAAAAATCACCAAAATGAACAAATGAGTTATCAAATTAGCATAAATGTTAAATATCATAAAGTGGCTATTTTTTCTTACTTGATTCAAAATATATCCTGATAAGTAAACATTGCAAAAATATAAAAATATATACCAAGATAATTATCTTGCCTCATTGGAATATAGCATTGTTTGGGTTAAAATGATAATTTCCCATGCTTTAATGTTGTTCTGAAGCAACAAGGAAACAAATGAAGTTATTTTAAACTCAAATCACTGCAATATTATCTGTCAATGGGGCAATATAATTATCTTGGTTTCAGAATCCTTCTATTCAGAAAAGGGCACAATGTCACAAAAAGAAGTAAAAGTTACACCAACAGCATATTCGTAACTTGCAATTATATTGTATATGCATATAAGAATCTCATAGATTGATAATGAAGACAAACATATACTTGGCGTAAAATAGTTTTGTCGTAAAAAAAAAAAAAAAAGTATTATATTGAGCACTTAAGTATCTATGAACACAGTAAGTTCGTTTGCTCAAATAATATCATTTTTATCATTATTTGCTAGTATAATGTTTTGGGATATGATATATTTACAAGATATCCAAAACTTAATAACCTCAAAAGAATGAAAACTAACTCTTTGAATGAGGTGCAGTGAATCACTTTGCATTAACTGGATGGCTTTATGCTGTTGACACAAAGTGGGTCACACGCATACACTAATTCAGTAAGTCATGCAGTAACAGGACAATGGGGAAGAATAACCTCTGTTCTGCTATAGTGCTGACACACTGCCTGAATGTGGGAATGTATGAATGAAAGCACTCCAAGCCTTTACCAAGTAATCTAGGGACCACTGCTTGAACAGTCAATGCAAATGATCAGTCTAGTAGGCTTCTTACCTTTACATCATTGACATTCATCCTGGTTCCTTCCTTCCCCACAAAGATATCATCAATGTCCACAAGAACATATCTTTCCAAAGACAAGGATAGTTTCTTCCCTGAAAGGAAAGAGATGGCATCCACAAAGATGAGCTTGTGCAGCCAGTAATTAAGGTTGTGGCCAAACAGGACACGTTGAATGCCGTCGTGAAGGCCCAGGTCCTGTATTACAGTTGTGTGCAGAGCATGTCCAGAGATGGCTGGCGGAATATTTTCTGAAGTCCTCGACTTAGCTAGCAACACTGGTTCATATGTTGAATGGTTGGACTGAAACACAGTCCAGTCCTCTCCAGGTAATGGTCCTCTGTCAGCTTCCGAAGCTTTGGTGATGTAGAGCAAAGGAGAACGAGGATTAACACAACAATCCTTCAGGCCTACATTGGTATGCAGGTACAAAGGGAAACCCTTCAACGTAACACTTGGTAAACTGTTCTCATTTGCTTTGTGAAATCCAATGATTCCAATGCTGTACTCCACACAGTATTTATCTAGGAGGTCTCTATTCCAGGAATCCATATTCACGTATTTCAACATATTTTCGTAGATGATAAGTGCATACCTGCCTCTTCCTTTATTTGTGAGAGGTGGGACATCACCTTTGCCTGGAGCAATTTCTGAGTGATACTGAAACTGACTGGACTCCAGGATTGCTATGATGTCCTGCCCGAGTTGTGAGTATTGACTTTCCACAAAAACCAGGATGACTGGATCACTCCTGGAGGTATCTATGGGCTTTGCTGTTTTCAATTCCATTAACCGGTAAGGAAGAAGTTTGAGGTCTCCACATTCCATTTCTGGGGTGCCCTCTGAGAGTTCAATCTCCTGATTGTAGCCACTGTACAAGTAGTAGGCAGATATGAGAATGCTTACCATGCAGAAGGTGGCGAGCAGGATCACCAGCCTTCGCAAATTTCTGCGAAGTTTTATGGCAAAATTCATTTTGAACAGTGGTGCCTTTTCTTTCTATTAAATTTATTTCCCTTACGCTCTTTTCTTAATATACCATGTCAAGATGAATGCACAGAGTTTCCAGTATTCAAAATGATTTCATGTAACCATTGCAGTACATGTAGGAATGTCCTTTCGGCAGTATGAAGTAGAAGCTCTGCTCAGCAAATCCCAATGTCTTAAGGCAGTCAACTACAAAAAAAAAAAAAAAAAAAAAAAAAAAAAAAAAATATAAGTTCTCTCGTCACTTGTGATTCTCATAGAACAACTTATCAAAATGAACTGCAGTGTTTTAATGCTGCTCTATTAGTGATTATTTGAAAAATAAAAAAAATAGCATAAGATTTTAAGAAATCATATTAATCAGATAATTTGGATACCGTGTAATTTTTTCCCTCTGGCAGCTGACCAGAAATATATGACATCAACTGCAATATTTGTTTCCAAAGTTATTACTAATGTTAATATCAGCAAATTGGAAATTAACTGATTTTCTAGGGTTCACATACACCTGATACATTTAGGGTTTCTTATGATTGTACTTGGTGGATTTTATGTGTGTTACCTGATCCCTATAATGTAAATAAAAAAAGCAGTCTGGTAAGTCAGTGTTTTTAATTGCGATATAAGGGATTAGTAGTGCACCTAACAATAAAAACATCTAAATAAACAGCTCATCAAGAAAATAATGATACCTGTTGGTGAATAATCATTGTATCTCTCAATAATTAACAAAGATCATTCATAATTACATGCCAAATTACAAGCCAAAGTCTGGACAGGAATCAAAGCGTGGTTATCAGAATCAATAGATATCAGACTTTCCAACACTGTCTCTGCTGTTAAGTCAAAAAAAATCTCAACAACTTACCTGTTTTCTAAGCTGTTTCCATTGATAATGTGCAAGTACAACACACATATAGACAAGAGGACAGTATGACAAAAAAATAACAATAATAATAATCATCATTTACCTCATTATTTCTGAATTGTACACTAGAGAAGAAACATATCTCTTGCCATGCTAACTTGCATTTCTCAAAACGTGCTAATCTCCACAGTGGGAGTGCTGTGTCATTTAGAGCAAGGCCGCTACTGTCTGCGCGGAAGTGGTCCAATCACCTTTAAATCAAGTTCTAGCACTAGAGGGCAGCCATTGCTTATATGTCACTTGAAGTCTAGAGCCAGTCACTACCAGAAATTGCATTTCAGAGATCTAATGTGTCTGGAAAAAGGTCTAATACAGGAGTCACAGGAATCTGTGACTAGAAAGGAAAAAAAAAAACCTCCAATCCTGCAGTCTTTACGGTGCAGTGAAACTTGCTTTTAATCAATAAATCTTAGCAACAGCAATAACAAATGTAGTGGCCTTTTGCAATGGTGATTTTATGTCATTCTCTCCAGACATAACTGAAAGCTTAATAAATCAAACATGTGATGGTACACAGTTTTCCACCTGGTTTAGGCAATTACTCATTGCTGGGAGAGCAGAAATTGTATTGCTTTATTTTACACTGTGCTTTTTAGCAAATTAGTATCTTCAGTAAATATTCCCAGATTGATATCAGAGTTTCTAATGTCATTATTTTCAATATTAAAATTGTATTGCGCCTTTTCTAGATAGAAAAATGGTTTACTACATTTCAATAACTAAACATTTTTCTATCATTGAAATGTAAATTAGAAACATTTACCTGCACAGAAAATGTTTTTACATGAAGTATAAATAATGTTGTTTTTTTTAAAATTGTAAATAAGAAAGTAGAACTGTTTGGCTGTCATGTTGTCACTGTACTTACCAAAACAGGAAGCATAAACAATTCTGTACTGTACACTGTGTTCTTGCACAATTCCAACAACAATTTCTTATTTTTTATCAAAACATATTTTCCTGTAAAATAGCAGACTCAAGTATCTATGTGCACTAAAAACAATTAAAACAATATTAGCGCATCAAAACATCTTTCTCTGCTTGTGACAAAAATGAGAGTGCTAGCACACATATATGTCAAGACAACTGACAAATATGACTTGACTAAGCTTGCTACAACATACATTTGAAACAATGAGAACATAAATATATATCTGTCATTTTTAGAGTTAACAAAAGCCAGAGCTGTCCAGACATGCCTAAAAACAGCTCAAACTAGCTTGTTCACAAACAGGAATACAAAAAGTTTCAATATGCATCAGTATATTCAAACACTGTGGCTCATTCAGTGTCAGACACCAAGGGACTATATGCTCACTTACCTCGTGCAGAAATGTGACTACAACTGAGCAAAGAAGAAGCGCCTCTCTTTCTGGAATAATTTCTAGGAGAAACTCCTTAAAATGCTGCTGCTCTAGTGACTGAACAAGGGAGCCCAATCCCATTCTATACAGAGTCCTCTTTAAGATGCAGCCAGCTGGAATGATTCACTGCTCTATTCACCATTATTCTCATGCAGCTTCTTTCTCTGGTACAAGGATTATAGCAACGGAAAAGACACAAGAAGTATTTAATCACCACAAAAAATTCCGGCAGCTGCTGCTACTGTTGTCTCCCTCACTGGAAAGCCGGCGTCTCTCAACCAACAGAACCATGGAAAGAGCCGGCGCTGGACAGTGATTGACATAAACATCCAATTCCTCCAGCTAATCGTGGTAAAGTCTTTCAAGGACTAGGAGCCATTTTGGTGTCATTTAGACAGTGGGATGTTACACATGAATGCATTCCATTGGAAGCTAATTCAGTGCTCAGCTGAATTCCTCTCACAATCTCATGATTGATTTGATATTCCCAAAGGATACCGTGGATGTGTCACCATGCACTTGCGTAAGTTGTGTGCCATTTCTCTCAAAATCAGGCTTTTGACAAGCACAAGAGTAAAATGTCATTCCCGGTTGAACTCTTTGACAGTTCTAAGATGCACTGCGAACAACAAACAGCTTCAATTGCCTGAAACACTGAAGTACAGTTTTCGGGTAAATGTTTAACTAAGAATGACACAGCTTTAATTAATCAAATTATTATTTGTTTTTTTTTACTAGCCTGTACTTTTGAGTGCAGCAGAACATTTTTTTTTTTTTAACTCATAGTCAAGCCTAAACATGTTAAAGAAGCACATTGTACAAGCTGTATGAAAAGATTTTATGTACAAGTATTAACGTTTGCTTTTGTCTTTATATTATCTTAGATAATCTCAGCATCAAATAAAATATATCAAGGATACATTTAACTACTGTATTTTGTTTGTTAAAAAAAAATCACAATTTCAATATTGCTCTTTCTTTTCGTTAAGGTTTGAGTATTGTTTGCCACAAACACCTACAGAATAACTAAAACAAAGTATAATTTGTCAACATTTATCGAAAACATGTAAAGGGCTCTAAATTTGTAAGCAAATCTGAATGATCTTTATACAGTAGCATACACTGTGCATCTTACCACCCAGCCATACATTATTTAGTAATACAAGTTAGTGTGCATCTGTTAAGTATAAACAGTATAATAAACATAATGAGACTTGCCTTGTTATTGGACTTTGTTGGGCAAAGATGAATTTCATTTTACTAGACTAAAAGCTAAACAGTGCAAATGGTATCGTCCAACCAATGGCAAAGGCTTTAATAAAGTGGTAAGTGATTTACAGCAAATACTCAGGACGACAAAATTGTAAGATTTATGTATTATATATATATATATCATATATATATATATATATATATATATATATATATATATATATATATATATATACACACACACACACACATATATATATATATATATATATATATATATATATATATATATATATATATATATAATTTAAATTTTTTTAAAAAAGAGACCATTCCGTACTGAAATTCTTCTTGTACAGTAACATTTGTCTGCCAAAAAAAAAAAAAAAAAAAAAAAATTCTCAGAGGTTGCACATATTGTAGTTTCTAACAAAGTGATGCCTCGTTTATACCAAATGTTTAGAACTGGCAACATTTGAAACAAAATAATTTCCAGTTTACCTGGTTTCTGTATAATATGTATACACCAAAATGCACAGTTTACATTTTTTCTCTCTATTTCTTTTCTTTTAGATTTTGTAGTTTTTTAAAAATTATTGTCCACATCTGTAGACTCATATAGCTAATTCCTGATCTGTGTTGAAAAGAAAAATTTTGAACCAAATTGGTAAACTATGCAAGCAAACTCCAGACTGGAACAGTGTGACCGATTGCTCTTCAATTTAAATTCAAATTGGCCAAATCAGAAAGACCACATATTATTGCTGTTTCAGACTTCCGGTAAATAAAAAAAATGAATACCAAGCCAAATTTAATTGCTATGTATCTGTCAATTTCTTGAACAGTTTCTGCAAATTGAGGACAACTTGTCTTTCAGAATCTAATAGCTTTTACTTAAAGTTTCCCCAGAAGACAAAACTGATAACATAACCTTAATACACTTACCCAACGGGCAGGCACTGCTTATATATAAAGGAGTGGCATAAAACATTTTCCAATTTAAAAAATGTCAAGGTCAAACAAAATAATATGTCTGTTTTGAAAATTCTGTTTACTCCAGTAAATCATAAAAGCCCTTTCCATAATAAATAAATAAATAAATACACTGATGGAGGTCAGTGTGATTTAGATATTTGAACAGCAATGTCCTTTGAAGGAACATTGGATGAGATGATACTCTGCTGGGACATGGGGTTATTTGTTTCTTATCTCTCCCTCAACCTAAACCTATTTCCTTGTTCAAAGAGTTTAACATTGGCTTGCTCTACATTTATACCCTCTGAGTAAATGGAATTATTTCCATTATCAAATCTATTATAAGTTTAATGGGATCCTGCAAGCCCTTAGACACAGGAAGAGCTCACTTTTGCAGATTTATTACCAGTGCCAGTTCTAATCCTCCCTGCCATAATACAGGTTTCAGCTACAAGCATCACAACTCAGCTTTCAGAACAATGACACAAGTACATTTTCTAAAGCCCGCCACTGCCAGAGCTGCAGTTACACCTCTGGAGACTGATGCAACAAAATGACACATCAGAAGCATGTGCCTGCAATTAATGACTTATTGAAGTTGTATGGGAAAGCAGGTTAGACTTGCACTTTGAATCTACTTTGTCTGTATAAATGAGTAGGCAGATTGTTAAACTACTAGAAATTGTGTCTGTCATTTTAATTAGTGATTAATGTTCGCTAAATACTTCTGTTTGATGTGTTTTCTTGCTCACATAAAATAGCACTACTCACCAACTCATCTGAATGATTCCCAAGGAGACCAGTTAACGTACCTAAGGCTACAGTGTGGGGTCAGTGGCTGAATTGGTGTACAGTTATTGCAGAATAGTCTTTTGTTTTTGTTGTACACTGTCTGTGCTGGATTTACTCTTTTAGTTTCTACGCTGTTCTGTCTTTCAGCCTTAAACATTGACAGCTAGCTGCGTACGTTAAAATGAGCTGACCTTTCGCTTTCAGCTGTTTCAACAGTGCCTTTGGAAAATCTAGAGTAATCGAATTCACATAAAATAGTCATACATTGTAGGGTAATCTTTTTCTACAAACTTCAAATTGTGTTACAGTAACATTAAACATATGTATTTGTCTTGCAAACACATTTAACATAAAAAAAATAAATGTAAGCTCTATAAACAAGCTGTTGAATAAAGACTAACCTCACTGCTGGAAATAATTTACCTGACTAATCAAACAGATAAAGAAGTCCAACTTTGTAAACTGCAACTACAACTATGATTGTCGGAACGGAAATTTCCTAATAGTTTAGACTCTTTGGCAATACAGTGGTTCAACACAAATAGACAGCAGTTTCCTGCATTAGTTCAAACTGTATCACGTCTAAACGTTTAAAATAAATAAACTTAAAATTAAATTAGCTGAGAGAATGCTTACTGTTGTCAGTTTATAACTTGGTTGGTGGTACATATTGTATCTCTCAGGCTAACAGGTGCAATAACTTCACTAATATGATATACAAGTGTGGATCTTTTTTTAATTAAATGCTGTTTTACACCTTTTATGTTTGCTATTCATATTTCACACTGTATACAAATGTTATTATTATTATTATTATTATTATTATTATTATTATTATTATTATTATTATTATTATTATACACTATTAATTATAAAAACATACACTCCATGTGTCTCATGTTTTATGGAGGACATTTAACAATACCTTTACACATATTAATGATCTCTGAAAAATAAATATTACTTGATATAATTAATTGCATGATATAGTTTTATCAACTTAAAAATGGTGTTAATTGATCAATGAAATCTGACAGTTTTATTTAATATAGCATACAAATGTAAAAATGAAGTAATAAAATAGAAAAATTAAGGCAGTTCTGCAGTACAATAAGTACCTTAGTTCGAGTGCTGTCTGTATTGTGGTATTTTAGTTTTAGTGTGTAATGCATTATAATACTCTGTGTGAAAGGTCTTACTCAATGTTTTAGGCAATTCACTTGAATATATTATTAGTAACTGAAATCATGCACTGTATTTTAATATCTATATTGTATCATTGCATAGACACATGAAGATTTTGTTTTAAATTGAATATTTCGTTTTGGTTATCGTTGTAGTTCATCACGCTTGTCCCAGTTTTGTATGGAATGTATCTAGGGAAAGTTGGGGTCTTGCAGTCCACAAAGGTTACATTAATGTCGCTTAACTAGTTGATATAAACAGAGATGTTTCCGAATACAGCCACTGAGATAAATACCACATGTGTGCCAGAGCTGATGAAAACCAAACACCTAACAGTGCCTTTATGGAATGTCTATGTGTAAAAATATGTAAAGTACCAGCGAGGGTTATGTTTCGTGATTTAAACTGCATTTAGATTATTGCTGGTTAGATTTAGAGGAATGATAATTGTTGCTACTTGGCTAACATGTACAAAATGTAACTGGAGTCCATCTGCCTTACTTCAAGCTCTTTCATAATGACATTGCAAGATGTGAAATCAATGTTGCAAGTATATCAAAAAATATTTGTTCTCTGTAAAAATGTGCCTCATGCACAAATTCAGATACAAAGAATATTTGAAAATGCATCACTCCAAGAGGCTGCCTTTTGAGGACCAAATCAAAATATCCTGGGGGCTTGGATCCCATGCCTTTTGACACTCTTGGTTTATATCAATTGAATAGACTCAATTTATGAATGAGAAGAGCCTTCCTATGGAGTTATGTAGCTTGACCACACACAACCAAACCCTCTGCTGGTGAATGTAGGCATTGCAAACTAGTGGGAGAGGTTTGAACTAACTGTTAGGGTTTCATTCTGCTCAGTGGTGAAGAACAATGAAGCACAAGGGATCACTAGCACACTGTGAAAACTGTGTTAAGGATTTGATCTATTGAAATAAACAGAGGATTCATAAGACTGTTGCATAATACTGAAGTGCATTTTTTTCTAGTAAATTACAAATGTGTTACTTCCAATGCTGTGATTAGAATACAAGGTTTGTTGAAATTTGAACAGACTTTTTTTCTTCCCCTACAAGCTTTCATTGAATTAGACATGACATAAGGGTATGGAGCATATCCTGCAGTGACAGTTCAGCTTGATAATGCAGTGACAAAACAATAAGAAACTATGTGAAGTATTCAAAAGAGTTTCTAGAACACTTGATGACCAACAAGTACATACGTACACTCAAAAATATAATAATAAATAATATAATAAAAAATATATATTTTGCATTTGGTTCAGCTATCATTCTGATTTGAAGTAGATGAACTGATTTGGTCTCTTTTGAGAAGGATCTTTTAATTTAAGGAGTCATAAAGGAAAGAATGACAACATATAGACAACTGGTGCCTACAGTGCTTTATATAAACATACCGTCTGCAGTTCACTTTAACTACTTATTATTTCACATTCTTTGAAGATGATAAATATTTAAAAAAACAAGGATGAGTTACTGAACTAACAAAGACAAATTTGACAAGCCAACAACAGAGACAAAATGTAGACATGAATGGAAATGTGCATAATAACTAGAAGAGCAGATCTGACGACAGTTATGTAAGCAATAAGGCTTCGCCCTCATGGCTTGCAACGCACCCGGGGCATAGCATAGTATAGCACACACCCTGAAGTGCCTTATTGCACTTATAAAATGGGCTAACTAATTAAATTGAAAGAAAAAAAAGTAAATACGTTTTTTAATTAACAAAAAGGTAATTGTTATTAAATATCCTTCCAGTCTAAAACTAAGCTAATAAAAAATTGTTCCATATAACTTTTAAAAAAAAGCGATTTATAAATGTTGAATTGAACATGCTGTTTTTCTTTATTTGATTTGTTATAATTCTTTGCTTGTTCATTACATTTTAAAGTAAAATAGTAGAGCTAATTTTCATCATGACACAGCACAAATGAGTCTGCCTTTAAATCATGCAGACCCTTCCTCACAAGACCTGCAACAGTATCAGATGACAGTGCTGTTTTTTTTTTTTTTTTTTTTTGGGGGGGGGGGGGGGGGGGGGGGGGGGGGGGTGGGGGGGGGGGGGGGGGGGGGTATTAGGGGGGGGGGGGAGGCGGGGGGGGGGGGGTTATCATTCTTAATTATTCGGGGTAGTGACATGAGGCATCCTTACCAGATTTGGGCTACCATTTCAGTGATGAGAAAGACGTTGTTTGCACGGAATACCTGGTTACTATCAAACTGACTTTGCACAATTCAAGGCTGGACAACGTGGAGAACTAACGGGCCAGTCTTAAGAAACAATTTAAAACAATGCAGGGCACAGCAGACTTATGTGGAGAGAAAGGTATGGCAGGAATTGTCGAGATGCATTTATAAATATTCTGCACCAGCTCAAACAGCAGGAGATGCAACCAACCAGAGAAGAACGGACATAGATGGGGGCCGCAGCAACAAAGCATCCATTTTACCACCAAAGTCTCTTTTAAGAGCGACCCAAGTCTTTTTAAAAAATCTGAAAGTTTAAGATACTAGTTTAAGATCTATTTGTTTTCAGAATGGGATAGGGAAACCATAGTTCAGGGAGAAGCAGCAGAGCGATCAGAATGGCGAGTTTTTAATTGATTTGAATACTTTTGTTTTTTTTTTCACTACTTTAACTAATCATTGGTGTCCGATTCAAACTCATTCAATATCTCGTACACTTCAGTTTCCCAAAATGTCAACATTTACATAAATCTCATGAATCATGTTTAATGTGATATTCCAATATGTCTACCTTTTTTCTTTTTAAAGGCTAGTTGTATATGGCTATCTATGAGTGATTTGCTCCTTTTCGAAAAGAAGTGCCAACCCATGGTGATATCTGTAATATCCACACTCCAATGTGACCTGTTTTGACTAATCAGGATGGAGTATTTAAAATACACATTTATAATAAAGCAATCATAATAATACAGATTTTTTAAAATCATTTTTATTTGTGTAACCATCCATTGAGAGAAATAGTAGTTCCACAGTAATCAAAATTGTTAGCTTAACAACAACACATTTGATTTTACACCTTTTTCTACAAAATGTTCTTTTTTCAGGCTACAATAATAGTTTCTTCTTTAGGCTTTGTAGATATTGAACTGGATGTTGCCATTCACTGTTTCAACATGTATGTCTGGTTTTGTCTAGTAGACAGAGCTGCTGATGCTGTTGTGACTTTTTGTTTTTAAATCAATGCCAATGCTCTTTTCAGTTAGCCAGTCACGGAAAACATGCATAGCCCATTTTGTCTTGTGCTTGGTGTTTTCATCAGTTGTATTAATTTCTAGGTTGTCTAGAGCTGCTTCATCTACCTCTGTATGACAAGATGATGACATGTTCTTTTCTTTTTCAATGTTTTCAGCTGCAGTTAATCTCAGGGACTGCTGTCATACTGACTGACTTGAGTGGCTTTGTTTACCCAGGCGTACAGTTACAGTTAGCGTATTGATTTTGTTTACTGTGATGAGGCCGAAGAAAGAAGTTCTACACAGCTGTATTATCACCAGATGGCTAATGGCTAGGGCGAAGGTCTCAGCCAATCAGAATCTAGTATTTTTGCCAGTTGTTTCTACCCATTTAATAATTGTTAATATACATTTCTCAAGACAGTGTGTTATTTCACATAAAAAATATAGATATATTTGTAAGAATATGGTGGTAAACTGGTTTCTCTTTCAGTAATATACAAATAATAATCATGATAATACAAACGCCAGCACAGAGGGTCCAGTCTTATGCTTTAATTTTAGCATAAGAATGTACTGCAAAATTCTCCCACTAACAAAGGCCATTCATAAGGCAGCCTAAAGAGACAACATTTATTATCTGGTTTACAGGATTAACCTACAATACCTATGTGGGTGTCCAAGGTGTTCAGCAGCACTGTAGTTTCAGTCAGAGGAACTATGCTTTTATATTTAAAATTACATATCTGATTATAAAACTTAATTCTAAAACTGTATGAGATAAAATGCGTCTCTTTACATCCTCTGGTGTGCGGAGGTGGAGATATGAAGGTGGTTCACCACAAAATGTGTGAGTGGAGGTGACAGCAATCAACTCCAGGCATCACACAGAGACATATATATATATATATATATATATATATATATATATATATATATATATATATATATATATATATATATATATATATATATATATATGATTCACTTCACTCTGACATTTAATTCTACCTTAGACAAAAGTAGTATTCACAATATATCTAAAGCAAAGTTTACTAAAAATAGTTCAGGTTAGTTTACATGAATAGTAATTTGAACCTAATCATTTTTTTTTTCCAGTTTAAAATAAATTAGAAAAAGGACAATGTTTATTTTCCTTGTGATTTCTTTGGTATTGTGACATGCCTCCGAGTTAAAGCCTAGTACTAAGTTACCAGTAATATTTTTTTAGATCATTTGGTTTGATGTAGATTAAAATAAACAGTACTCTAAATAAAGAAAATATATTCAATGATGATACGGTACAAAATTACACACACACACACCTGCAGAAGTCCTATACTTGCCAGTGGCTAAAAGTACAGGATTTAATTCTGGGAACAATACTGTTAATATAAGGAAAGTAATTCCTCAAATTCAGCAGTTTAATTATGGTCTGAACATACATTTTAAACAGAATACTACATGAATGTTCATGGAGTGCTTTATTTTTTTCACTCATGAACAACCCACTTGTCGCAATAGATACTCCTCACGCATTAAGTAATCTTCCTCTGTGTGTAATGTAAGAATCTATCTACCGCTGTAGCTATCTGTTTACTGCTATAACAGTCAAAATATATGTATCTTGTCAAATTAAAATGCATTTGTACATTTAAATACTACTCTGTGAAAAGCAATTAGTCTAAGTTCAATAAATACAGCTGCTGAAAACTGTAAGAACTATGTTTCTATTCAAAAGCTTTTTTTCTTAATTTGTACAAAGTACTGGTATGGGGATTTTTACTTTTCCATATTTAGTCAATAAATATTAGCTCTGACAGTCTGTGAAAAGATAAAATCCGGTAATTGTCAGTTTACAGCCAAAAGGAAAGAAGTTGCGAGAAATGTGAACTTGCTTAAATTAATGCTGTAATTGTACAACAGCCCCCAAAGGTACAACATATTATGCAACTTTCTATAATAGCCTACATTCAAATGAATTCAGCTTTTGAAAAAGGAAATGATTTTGCAGCATTATGCATTCTAACGAGACTGACAATCTATATTTTTAAACCTTTAGTTTGAAAGTAATTGTCTTGCTTCCGCTGACTAAGGACAAAGGTGGGATTTAATATATTCTTCACAAAGAATGGAAAATGAATTCTAAATTAGGAATTTGAGTGTTGACACCGTAGGTACCTTAGTCAGAACACATTGCAGTTTATCCATTCTAACACGTACAATCATTACCACAAGCATTGTATAACTAATTATATATATATATATATATATATATATATATATATATATTATATATATATATATATATATATTTTTTTTTTTTTTTTTTCTTTTCTATAATTATAGAATGCAATTTCTTTGGATGATTAAGGCAACCAGACTCAAATTAAATCTAATTATCTGGCAGAACTGGTCAATATTTTGTTCATACACTCACACGTGTTTGCATTGCTACCATTCAAGGGAAATTACACTGACTTCCAATAAATAATAACTCCAAGTTGTAAAAACTGCACACAGGCTATCAGTTGAGAATGATGAAAAGTGTTTCTGCACCTTTAGGTTGGATTCATATGCAAATTAAGAAATTCTTAGAAATTGCTATGTTGATAATTGTTTTGATTTCATTTTTGTCTACTAAAAGGATAGAAACAGTGCTCGAAATTGGCTGGTACGACCAATCCTCAGTTTCTATATCAGCGAAGAAATAGCTTTGTTTAGACTCAGGTATAATTATTTATTATTATTACTTTTTAATATTCAGTTTGTTTGACATGTGACAGCGGACTGTGCAGACCCCTCATTTAAACAATTATAAAGATGCTGTGAAACCATAAATATTTGCGACCAAAATATTTGGTGAATCACACCCATAAAACCTATATTGCGCCATAAATGTTGGCAACCTGTTGTAATATACAAAGCATGCATTGTTAATGGAATTTGATATTTGTGCCAAAAAGTTTTTTTTTTTTCAAATGTGAAAAACGCACAATAAAAGGCTTGCAAATACTTATGGCTTTACAGTATACACTGAACCCTATTTTTTTGGTGGAAATTGTAAAGAAAACAGAATTGATCAGTATTTGAAAAAGTATTTGAAAAGGTAAATTATCACAACTACATTTGTTTGAGTAACAGCACCTTTTTATTCCATTGTAATGAAAATGCCATACAGCGCACACACACACACACACAAACAAACACTGTGTTTTTCATCACCAGTGTTACAGTAACCTGCATTAAACATGTTATTAGTTCTTGCAAAATGGCTTTGTCGGTGGATTGGCAAAAAGACAAGAAGCTTTTAATTTATTGGAAGTTCCATTTTATCTTAGGTCATTAGTGACTGAAAATCATTTTGATTTGGGGTCTTGTTGAAACAAGTCTGGTGGTCTCACTTCACATGAGCATGGATCCTGTAATGCCATCTCTCCCACTTAGAGGAGCATCCCTTCAAACCATATATAACCATGGTTATACACCAATGCAAATCTATATGCACCTTTCCATACTGTACCTAGACAATGGATGAAGTACTTCATCCATAACTGAACACTCAATTCTGGGTAACTCTTAAGAGAAACCAAGGGGCTGATTTTAAAACAGTTCACAAAACCATATACAAAGTACTCTAATTTCCACTCTAAAGTTTATTGTTTCTAATTTTTCAACATGGAGTTAAGTTTTTAAGAAAAGTTAAGAAACATACTTGGAAGCAAGTTTATTTAATTTTAATTGTAATATTTTTAATAAAATTTGCAAGCCTGGGCCACACCAAAAACAACAGTCTTGCACTCTCCCAGCAGCACATTCACACAGCAGCACATTCACACAGCAGCACACTCTCCCAGCAGCACATTCACACAGCAGCACACTCACCCAGCAGCACACTCACACAGCAGCACATTCACACAGCAGCACACTCACACAGCAGCACACTCTCCCAGCAGCACATTCACACAGCAGCACACTCTCACAGCAGCACACTCTCACAGCAGCACATTCACACAGCAGCACACTCTCACAGCAGCACACTCTCACAGCAGCACACTCACACAGCAGCACACTCTCACAGCAGCACACTCTCACAGCAGCACACTCTCACAGCAGCACATTCACACAGCAGCACACTCTCACAGCAGCACACTCACACAGCAGCACACTCACACAGCAGCACACTCTCACAGCAGCACATTCACACAGCAGCACACTCACACAGCAGCACACTCTCACAGCAGCACATTCACACAGCAGCACACTCACACAGCAGCACACTCTCACAGCAGCACACTCACACAGCAGCACACTCTCACAGCAGCACACTCTCACAGCAGCACACTCACACAGCAGCACACTCTCACAGCAGCACACTCACACAGCAGCACACTCTCACAGCAGCACACTCTCACAGCAGCACACTCACACAGCAGCACACTCTCACAGCAGCACACTCTCACAGCAGCACACTCTCACAGCAGCACACTCACACAGCAGCACACTCTCACAGCAGCACACTCACACAGCAGCACACTCACACAGCAGCACACTCTCACAGCAGCACACTCACACAGCAGCACACTCACACAGCAGCACACTCACACAGCAGCACACTCACACAGCAGCACACTCACACAGCAGCACACTCACACAGCAGCACACTCTCACAGCAGCACACTCTCACAGCAGCACACTCTCACAGCAGCACATTCACACAGCAGCACACTCACACAGCAGCACACTCTCACAGCAGCACATTCACACAGCAGCACATTCTCACAGCAGCACACTCTCTGCACACTCTCCAGCACACACTCTCCCAGCAGCACATTCACACAGCAGCACTCTCACAGCAGCACACTCACACAGCAGCACACTCTCACAGCAGCACACTCTCACAGCAGCACACTCACACAGCAGCACACTCTCACAGCAGCACACTCTCCCAGCAGCACACTCTCCCAGCAGCACACTCACACAGCAGCACACTCTCACAGCAGCACATTCACACAGCAGCACATTCTCACAGCAGCACACTCTCACAGCAGCACACTCTCCCAGCAGCACATTCACACAGCAGCACACTCTCACAGCAGCACACTCTCCCAGCAGCACATTCACACAGCAGCACACTCTCACAGCAGCACACTCTCACAGCAGCACACTCTCCTAGCAGCACATTCACACAGCAGCACATTCACACAGCAGCACATTCACACAGCAGCTTGTCTCACTCTTTAGCGCAGCACTTTTTTTTTCCTAGAGCAGCCCTCTTTGTAGTCAATCAAAACTCTCTTTTTTTTCGTCTTTAGCCATCCACGCAATGTAGATTCTGCAACATTTATATATTTTGAAACTGCTGAGTTTCACCTTTTCTTACTCTGTCCACTGCATCGACTTTCATTTTAACAGAGAAAGATATTTGTTTTTTGCTGTCTGCCATGTTTCGTACTGTACATCTGGAATGCTCACCCAACGTTTGCGAGTGTAATTGCATTGTGGGGGAAATGGGAGCCACGAAGTATACAATGTGCTTGAATACATGGAGGAGAACCTATTGCAAAGAACACCACAAATGCATGGCAGTGTAAAAGTGAAAAAGGGTGGCATTTTATTCTTCCCAGAAGTTGTTCACAGACCTGTCATGGGTGACTAATCAGACACAGTATGAGCACTACCTTTGAGGACACACATGCTTTTTTTTTAATTTTACATAATCTGAATCAAGAATGCCTTTAGGCAAGACAGTGTTAGTATATTTCACTGACAAGAAAACACCCTAAACTGTAAACCATGCATTTGAACTATTCCAAGCTGGCATTTATTATGCATATTACATGAGGAACTTAATCACAAAACCAGTTTCTCACACTGTCAGACAGTTTGGCTTGACTGGACTTGGTTTAGCTAAGGAATGAATATATAGCTAGATCTGAAATTCAATGCATATTTAATAGCAAATTCTGAGACATGCCTTTTTCTGCACTTAGCATAGTCTAATTGATTAAAAGTGTTTTAAGACCATATTCACAGTGAAGTATTTTCAATTTACAGTTACTTTGACAAACAGTAATGCGAAGAATAATAAAAAAAAACAGTTGGCACTCTAAATTTGAATTATGGTACTTCTATCCGTATAGTGTACCAAATAACAAAAAAAAAAAACTCACAATAACTGTGTTCATTTAATGCTAATATAGTATCCACCACTTACACTGTCCAGGGTTACTGAGGGCAGCCATTTATATCATTCAAATATCGTTTGCCATTTGTCATTGCCATTGATTTAAATAACAATGGCATAATTTATACCATGTTTACACTAGAACCTCCGCGGTAATTATGATGGTTACGGTTTAAACAACATCAATATTAAAATGAAAGACAAATTATCGGATACAACTCAAAAGTTTTATTCAAACACATCATATCAAACACCTGCACAACCAAAACGTCGTATTTAAATGAAGAATTAAACATAAGGGTTTATTTTCTAACTTACAACATATAAAGCACTACTTCACAAAATGAAAAGCTATAATGTGTAAAATAAACATTTCAAAAGAAACTAGTGTGTAAACATGAAAAACTGTAAAAACAAAAGTAGTTTTTAATTTCAAATGAAAGTAACATATTGTGGCAAAGTGGTCTGCAGTGCATAGGTGTAGATGTGATGCAATACTTAAACAGATGACAGACAACAAAGTTCACGGTCCAAACAATCCTTCATTTGTTTTTATAATCCGGGTTGTTTGGCGACCATAAATAAAAAGTTAGTGAGTGCAATCGCTTTTCCTTCAATCCTAAATTGCCACATCGCTTCCCATCTGGGGCGATGACTTGGTGTACTGTCGTTCCGCCCCCTGTCTAGATGGCCGACTTCCACCTTTCCCCGGAATGAATTGTCAGACCATCCAGTCCTGGGCACACTGTTCCCTTTATACAGCACCCTCACAGGTTGGGAGAGAGATTTATAACTAGGGGTCTACTTAAATTGCAGTAAATTTACGTGTTTTTCGCATGTAGATTATGGAATAAAATTAGGATTTCTTGGACATTTCGCGCACCTGTTTAAACATTATAAAAAATCTAAGCAAACAATATTTCAGAGCACTATAAAAGCCTAAAAATAGTGGTATTTTGCAATTATAATGTTCTGCTGATTTGTTTACTACGCATTTACCTTGCTACTCAGTGACAAATGTAATAACGTTGCCCTGCTGGAGTTTTATGCCAGTTTAGATACCAGCTTTCCTAACCTGATACAGCACGCACAGGGAATGTTCACTGCATTTGGAAGCACATGCATTTGTGAACAAACATTTTCTCTTTTGAAACTCAACAAATCCCAGCACAGAAACTGCCTCTCTGATACTCAACTCAGAGACGTTTTGACTGTATCAGTGTCTAATCTGAAGGGTAACGTTAACAACATCATCAAACAAAAAAGTCAAGTTCACAAGTCTCACTGAAAAGTTAGGTGAGTACTCCTGCATTTCTTGTTTATTTTCATTTTTATTAGTCAACACTTTGAAAAGCTTAGTTTCTAAGATTGTTAGAAACAGTAACTAATATGTACTGCAAAATCCCAACTGGTGTAGTTTACTTTAATTCACATGAATAGAGAGGACATACTATTTCTTGCTTTACTGAAATTATTTCACGTAGTTTGGGCTTTCAGTGGTGTTCTAGAGTCTACATTTCTGAGACGAAACTGCATGGTGTGTCTTGCAGCTCTCAGCCTTATGAAAATGCATGCGGATCGTAGGGTCAGGAAGTTTGGCAACCCCTGCTATATACAGAACTAAGTTTTCGTGCCATTTGCTCGCGGTGTGCATGAAATGAATTTAAATCAACATGTTTATTATTAGGTTTTGTGCATTGGACCTAACGTGTTTATACATATATATATATAGATATATATATTATATATATATATATATATAATATATATATATATATATATATATATATATTAAAACTGAAATGTACTTTACAAGTAGCACTATTTCAGGAAAAGATCAGGAGATAGCTGACTCCCTAAGCTGATTCTGTTCGACTAAGATAGTTATATATATATATATATATATATATATATATATATATATATATATATATATATATATATATATATATTTTTGTGTGTGGCTGAGAAGGGCATTTAGTGTCTAAAGGGCAGAGAGAGTTTACAGCAGCCAGGCAGAGACAAAAGCAGAAACAAAACATCACAGGAACATGTTCAAAGCTAATGAAGAAGGAGGAATACTGTAAATTTGTTGTACTTGACTAGTATACACGAACATTTATTTTGTCTCATGTGTTTTAATACATATATTTTTACAACAATTATAAATATTAAGAAACAAGTGGATATAAGCATATACTATTTCATTAACTAAATGTATCAATTCAGTTTTTGCCCCTTACTACTGATAATAATGAAATGAATAACTATTATTTTACTTATAAATATTTATTTTGAGAAAATAAATTGAGAGTAGTGTTTATTATTGCTTATAAAGACCATGAGAATAAACCTGTATTATGTCATTGCTATCACTCATGTGAAACAATGTCTTGTAATCTGCCCAAACATCAATATTTTTCAGCGAGACTTGCAGAAGGTATTGTAAGGTCCCTTGGGTCATAGAATGTATCTCTAAGCAGAAATAATAATACAAAATAATTAACATAAACACACACACACACACAAAAAAAAATTGTGTTGAAAAAAAAAAAAAAAAATTATATGGTTTCTACTTTATAATGCCCCAGAGTGTTCTGAAAAAAAGAACACCATTTCCAAGATGCTACTGTAAAAAAATAGATTTTAAATTAATTTTTATAGCAAGAGAGTCAACAACAGCCAAAAAACAGCTGGTCCTGGGGAAGCATCCCACTGAATGCTTGGTCTTGAAAGGGTTAAGAATATACACAGCTTTTATTCAGAACACATTCTCAATTTATTTCTTATTTTTTTCCATTGGGGCATGTAAACTTTTGACTACAACTGCATACTGTAAAATTTCAAATAATTGCCAGGTCTCAAATGATCGCCTCTCTCCAATATGCGCTGGGTCTCCTGGCAAATATTGTAAATATACGCTGTGTCTCTATTAAACGCCGGGTCTCTGTCACTGCCATTGAAGCTGAGGAAGACGAGGAGGAGCTTGAGCGGAATGAACTGCCAGTAAGTGACAGCAATGAAAGTGACTCTCAGGATTAATAAATAATAATAATAATAGAAAGCGTACCCTACACGCCTGTGTTCTGATATCTACAGGGCTGTCTTTTAGTGGATTTAAATATTATTATTATTATTATTATTATTATTATTATTATTATTATTATTATTATTATTATTATTATTATTAACAATATTAGATCTAATACGTTTTTAAATACAAATTCGTGCTTTTGCTTGTTCATTTTCCAATGTTTTGCATACAGTATCTTTGTTAACCAGTGCATATAAAAAGACTGTAATAATACTTTCGCTGTATACTTGAAGGTGTGCAATACAATGTAATTTTGTTATAAAACAAAACTGTAGTTCGAACACTCAACCTTTTAACGAAATTGCTGGAATGTTTAAATTGAGTTAAGATGTTGCTACAAGGCTGTGTGTTAGCGGCTTCTCAATGACCGCATGAAGCATGTGAAGCTAGAGACCTTATATAAACGCTGGTCTCAAATAATCACTGATCTCCAATATGCGCCAGGTCTGCCGGCAAATATTGTAAAATAAATGCCGGAGGCAGTTTAATTGAAGTTTTACAGTATACAGTGTGAAGGGTTGGTTAAGGAATAACTAACAAATGGTGAAAGGACAACATAAACCAACTGGATTGTGAATGAAAAAATTAAATAATGTAAAGTGTTTAGGATTAAAACTAAAGAAGGGTTAATTAATACACTTGAAAATGATAACTGTGTGTTAATTAAGGGAAAGTAAAAATAAATAAGTTTGGTTTAAAATAAATACTATTGTGCAGACACAATACATTGGGGCATTATGGCCCTGTGGAGGTTACTGGAGTCAGAGTTGACTGCAGTTGGCGTTAACTGCTTTGATAATTGTTTAAAGATGTAATCAGTTATGTTTATATATAATGTATTAGTAATTTGTTGTATATTAATTTGTAAGTGATTGGGATTTGTCCTGACCTGTTAGATTTTAATGGTATTTGATTGCATAATGCTTCAACAAAGATTTTAATAGAATGATTTAAAGTTACATTTTAACTGAAGCACATCAGGGGACATTCTATAGACTTAGAGAAACCCAAAGGTTAAATCTGAGATTTATACTGTCATACAATTAGACAAACAGGAGTGGAGTGATCTAAGGCTTCCTTTAAATCACAGATACATGGAGACTCTGTTCCTGATAAATATCTACATAAATCAGTTATCTTGATTTGGTAGTGTATTTCTGAGAAGGCAACTCAATATTCCTAACATACAGCTCTATCCTTCAATGCTTTCAAGGTCTTTACAATAATCACATCTTCCATAGAGATGCAATTTCTAATTAGTATGAACAGCGGTGTTTAATTTCACTTGATAAGCTTTAAACTTACGGATTCATGTCTCAGCCTGTTCCTGAAGACAATTATAAACCTCTCTGTAATGAATTGTAGCCACTTACATCAACAAGGGAGAGAGATGATTAGTGTACATTTCACACTGTAGCAACTCAAAAACTAAACAAGCAAGATACATTTTACAGGTAAACAATCCCAAGAGATGTTAATTAAGCCAATGAGAAATGTTTGTCCTTTACTATAGGGGATAGATGTAGTCAAGACCAAACATACCAAGACCGAGACCAAACGTAACAAGACCAAACGTACCAAGACCAAGACAAAACGTAACAAGACCAAGACCAAGACTGAGACCAAACGAAACGAGAACGAGACCAAATGTAACAAGACCAAAAGTACCAAGACCAAACGTAACTAGAACGAGACCACATGTAACAAGACCAAATGTAACGAGACCAACGTACCGAGACCGAGACCAAAGGTAATGAGACCAAAGGTAACTAGACCAAGACCAAGACTGAGACCAAATGTACCAAATGTATAGAGACCGAGACAAAGACTGGATGGTCCGAGACTGAGACCAAGACCAAGAACTTAAAATGTGGCTTTGAGATCAGGCTCGAGACTCCATCTGTGCTATAGGGTCAACTAAACCTAAGGTAAGTTTAAGTTTTAAGTGTTATTAGTATCATCAAAAGTAAAGACTGTTGGGTTAAACATATAAATGAAGTAAACCTCCATGAAACCAGGTGCGAAAACAGATTTCTGATAAAAGCAGATGAGTACTGATCAGGGGTGTTAAACATATAGTCCACGGGCCGGACCCAGCCCCCAGAGCGATGTCATCCGGGATAAAGAATATCGAGGAATACCATTTTTTAATTCAATAGGATACAAGTAAAAAAAAAAAGGGAAAAAGATGAGTGCTGGGACAAATATACAAATGATTTTTTTTAAAAATAAAATATACAACACTATAAAATATCATAAATGCATATTGACAGTATTAAACAAAATCTTAAGCAGCTTTAGTTTTTTTGTAGAATTAAAAGAAATAGGTCAGATATTAATCTATCTTTTTTTTCCTTTTGATTAAAACAAAAATAGAATAAAATAACCATTAGTTTTGAGAACGCAGCATATTTACAGCAAACAGTTCAAATTTGGCCGCACAAACTGTGTCCAACCAGAACTGCTTTTCTAATATACATATTGTTTATCATGAATGTTGCATTTTCTTATCTATTTTGGAAAATACATTTTGGAAGATAAAAGTTGTATGCCTGGATTCTTACCGTCGCTACTATATATATATATATATATATATATATATATATATATATATATATATATATATATATATACACGCACACACACACACACACATTTAAGAAGTGAGTCAATCAGGGTCTGTTTCTGTCTGCAATATTATGATACAGGCCATAAAAAAGAATGACTTGTATAGTAATCAGAGTATTAATTTCCTTTCATGTTTTTTTTTTGTTAAGTGGAAAGCAAAAATAGAAATACAACAGTGAGTAAATATTGTTTTTTTTTTCATTGTACAATGTCCCCTTTTACATGTTTATTTTATTTGAAGTGCTTATTCAAGTTAAAAACTAATGTCACTGCAGTAAACTAAGTGGCCATAGACACGTATTTATGAATATGTGTCTATGGCTACTTAGTTTACTGCAATGACACAACAATGGCAGGAATTATTTGCTGCTGATGCTTCCTGATAACTGGGACCTTTGCTTGAACCAACGCATCAACATCTGGATCAAATGACTGGGTTGAGGATATCTTCAGAATCGAGTTAAGTTGATGTAGTGAATTACATATACAATTTATTTAAATATAAATGAGTCTCTTGTCCCCCTGTTTAAGAATGTCAAAATGTAATAGATGAGACATACCATATTTAAGTTTGGGATAATGAAGAACTTGGATCCCTTGGACAATAACTGACATTCACACAATATGTCAGAAATATAACACAATAGTTTATTTAAGAATAAATAGGGGTGCACAACTAATCTATTATTACATATTAAATATGGCTTATCACACAGTGTCTACTTTGCGTTAATATTTTCAATACCCGTTTCTCGTTGTAATTGATCATGTCAATATGCACGAGAATTAATTCAACTTCCCATTCAGACCGGAATCCAACATTCCAGCACCTAATTTAGCAAATTAGCTTTATCGTGTTAATTTAGTTTAGACGTGATGTACCAAACTAATAATATGTTATCAACCTCAGTTGGTTATATATTCAAATTAACTCAGAAATGGGGCAATGAACAAATTCTTTGCATTTACGAGGCAACTCCTTTGAGTTGCACATTTCAACAAACAAAATACATTTCTTACAATTGTGGTTGCACTGATAATTCCTGGAATCATTTTCCTATTCTGGAGATATTAAAACCTTCCTTTAATAGTTTACGGTCTAAAATGACTATTAGGTTTACTAATGTCTTGTCCAACAGGAGAATATTACCTCAGCTAGGTAATATGAACATACTTGAGAATTGCACTTTAAGAGTACTTACCAAGCTTAATTTAGTAAACTATAAAATAATCTGTTTTCTTTTTCTTTCACTCTATTCTAAATTTGTAGCATGAAAGCAAAGGTTTCTTGCATGTGTTCTTTCAAGTGTGTTACATATGAAAAAAGTAGACATTGAATTAAATCAAATTTACACCCCCTTCCCCTTTACTATACACTAAATATATAGCTAAGGCTATGTTTCTACCAGACATTCATTCAAAGGGATGTAATTTTAGTAAAAGCACTTGGAATAACTAATAGCAATCATATCTGCGCATATAGGTGTAGTGGGTGATTTATTTTTGCACGCTCTTAATTCTGGTTGGGAAAACAAAGGTTTCAAGCGAATGCTATTTCAGGGAGGTACACATTTGGTAGGTCAACATGATATTAATTAGTTATATTTCCCCATTTACTATGTGTAAGAACTTTTAGTAAACCTAGTTGAAATAATAATAAGTCCATTACAACTACATGAAGCTCTGATAAAACATTTTCACACCTTTACCAATCTATATTAAAACCATATCCAGTAATTTAACTGATTTATGAAATACAATATCCAAATCATATACAGGGTTAAGTGGGGAGGTCAGCATTGTGTTGACTCTTCACACACAATCTATACAAAAATATTTCCTCATAATTAGTCAGAATAACCATCCGTGTATTGCAAAATATTTTTGGTAACCTTGCAGATCACACTGTTGACAGCAGCTCGTCAGCACACTAGTCGGTATATCTTATCATTGTGTTTCCTCAGGAGATTTAGGTTATGTAACATCTTTAATAAGTGAAATACTTTACTCCTTAAAATGTCTAGAATTCAGCCTAGCTTCATTATAAACCACTAGGCTAAGAAAGTTTACAAACTTTCTTGAACAACTTATTTGTTCATTAAGAGAACTCAGTCTCTAAGACAGTATCCATGTGACACGCCATAACGCCTCTGGCAATAAAAGCATTCATGCTATTGTGAACAAATTGCTTGCTCACCAGGAGATCTAAATCTCTCCAGAGAATTAAGTAATCATTGTATTGACACATCAGTCTCATAACCAAACTGTTGAGAATATCACTTGTACAATGACAGGTTACTTGACATTAAAGCATCCTTCCCAAACACCTCCGTATTGTTCAGTATATTATGGTGAATAATTTTCAGGAAATTATTAATTGGTTAATTTCTACTTTTTTATTCCTTCTAGGAATTTAATCATATTTACTTAATTGAGGAGTGTCCCTGACTGGTCATGAATCGGGGGAGGTGTCGCTGCCTGGCAATTGTAACCCGACTCACATCTGCCTCTGGCAGGAGAGAGAGTACATCTGTTTCAAAGCCTGCCCCAGCTGCGCCCAAGTCAAACTGACAAGCTGCCTACTCTTGGGGGCTCTATTCATGCTTATCCCATGTCTCAATTTTACCTGGGGGCTTTTGTCTCGATTTAGTGCTGTGATTACTCTTGTTGGGTAGATATGATTGCACTAAACTCAAGGGAGGTTCCCTACTTCCTCCGTGGGCACAGCTTTGCTGGTGTTTCCACACGATCTGTGCCATTTTTCAAATTTGCTGGCAGCTCATGTGGCCATAATCTACAAATAGCATGTTATCCCTGTCTGCGGGAAACAACTTAGCAACAATCTATTTCAAATAAAATGTCCTCTTCCATTCCTGGATAATTTCGTCCAGAAAAAAACGTGTTTCTCAACCTTTCGTAATAATTCTTGGGACACTGTCACAAAGACGGCTGTAGTGGGTGACATCAGACCAGAAACAGGAACCAACATAGAACGCAGGTTTTTGAAATGGTGCGGCTGCACCTTTTATTACACACAGAAAATAAAAAGTTGGAAAGACAAACAAAACACAGGACACGGCACTGGTAGCCAAAACAAAGAGACAAACCAAACGGACTATACGAACAAACGGTGAGTTGTTGTTATTATGATTATTATGAATCTTCTTCTTATTATTATTATTACTACTACCTTCATTACCAATCCCGTTCTCCACACTCGAACACACCAACCCAGAGTGGATGAAAATGTGCACCTTTTACACATCTGTACTGAGACTCGATTGCTAATGAATCATTCAGTTGGAGTCTCGATACATCTGCACGTGAATTAATTAGTGCACTCCCATGACACACATTATACACATTTTATCTGCACGTGAAGTGATGTGCAATCCTCGTGCCTAAATACAAATCTACATTTTACATTACTTATGCTCACAACCTACATTATATCCTGTGCATCTATACATATACACCCACATTAAACATACAACATGCAACATATAACACAAAATACACACAGGGCGGGGCACATTGTCACAGACACTCATTCTCTTTTTGCGTGATTTGCAACGCAGCCCTCATCAGCGACTCTGTCCAAGCCGACTGAGAACTCTGTAATCAGGACTTGACACAGCTGCATAAAGTTATCACAGATTTCTAGCTTCTGTCTAAAAATCCAACCACGTAGTGTAGAGTCATTCGTCATTCTAAAGAGATACAATTTTTCAAGCTCTGTATTTTTTGGCATAAACTGCAGGGCAAAATTCAAATCTTTAGTGTACGTTGTTATGTTACAATGGAGATTTGAGGGAACAAACATTTCAATGTTTCTAGCCAACTCTCTCACTTGTTACCAATCTAAGCTTGGATCCCCTTCTCTATGAGAGGTAGTCTGAGGTGAGAGGAAGAATGCCTGAGCTGGACTCAATTTCGCCGCGGCCTGTCATGCATCTGCCAGGATAGTTCTCTCTGTGATGCAAAAACGTCTCCTTGGCTGAGAGCGAAAGATCCCCATTTACTGGGAATTAAGGTATTTGATTGAAAGGTGCTGCAAGGCAGGGAGATTGAAAATCATTCCCCCTTTCCTGTATGTCTTTTGACCGCAGTGGGTCAGTCTGTTTAACACAGCTGCTTCTCATTGCTTGCACTCTGTTTAGCAAAGCAAGCTGATCTCGAAAAGACTGCTATTCTTCTATCACAGTACACAATGTCTTTTGCAGACTATCGCTCTGACTTACCAATGTGTCAGACTTATTTTCCAAAGCATTTTTTCCACAGACCACTGATATATATATATTTAAATTTTAACTCGTCTCTCTCCTGAATTACCATTTCACTGATTCGGGCATAATTAACTGCTGCTCAGAAACCAGGATCTCCTTTTTACCAATTTGAGACGGCGTTTGTTTAATGTCACACTTAAAGTCAACATCCAGTACACTTTCAATGCAAACAGGGACTTCATCCTCTGTTACTCTTTGGACTAAACATTCAAATTCACAAAACAACAGTGCCATTGTTATTCAAAGCAGTACCAGCAAAATAATTCTATCTAATTACTTTCAACCAAAATCTGCTTGCAGCTGATTTAATGTGCACAGCAGTAAACTCTATTTCCTATTACAGCTCACACACAAAGGCAGCAGCTCCACAGAGGCAAGCAGGCCACTGTGTCGAGTTTTAGAATAGTGCCATTTCATTTTTATAATTCTGAATGTGTGTTTAAGAAATTATTTCTGAATTACTGTCAATGGAATCCAGCTAATTTCAGTCTATGATCTCCCAGCCGGGGTCTCCAAAATGTAGTGGATTAATCTAATATTACAGAAAGGAAAGACTATTGGTTAGATATATGTGTCAATAGTGTACAGTTAATTGATTCCATAGTCAAACGATTACAACGACCACAACATCATTACCATACATGGTTAATATAGTAATACTAAATATGGCTCATCACACAAAGTGTCTTCTTTGCATTAGTATTTTCAATACCTGTTTCTCGTAATCGATCATGTCAATATGCATGAGAATTAATTCAACTTCCCATTCAGAACAGAATCCAACATTCCAGTACCTAATTTAGCAAATTGGTTTTCCTGTGTTAATTTAGTTTAGACGTGAAGTACCAAACTAATATGTTATCAACCTCTGTTGATTATATATTCAAATTAACTCAGAGATGGGGGCAATGATCAAATTCTCTGCATTTACGAGGCAACTCCTTTGAGTTGCATATTTCACAAACAAAATACATTTCTTACACGACTCTAAAACAGGAAATTATATTCTATTATTAGAACAGTTTATCTTCTAACTTGATAGCATTTACTACAGTTACTTTCTCAAGTCATAACATAGTTAATATTAGATATCTTGAACACCTGTCAATTTCCATATAAAGAAGTCAATCTGTGTCGATGAACACTGCAGCTCTCTGGATCTGAAGTTCCAATGAAAGGAGAAGGCACCCTGCCTGAAGTACGCATTGCATTACGTCGGCTCACAATACACAAATACTTATTTTCAAATGGAGATCAGCTGGTTGATTTCCAATCGTCTTGCAACATTTTCTTTGTTATATCAGTTCCACTGATCAGACCTAACTCAGTTCAGATCATGCATTGCAATTGAAAAGTTATGTAATTCATAGAAGTGTTCTCACTGCAACTCTTCTGTATAACCTTAGGTCCAGCTGCTGGCTATGCGTCCGTCTGTTTCATGCAGTTACGTGGAAACAAAGACCAGTTTTCAAATTAATGCAGTATCCCGTTTATTGGTTTAGTCTCTTGTAGGACAGACTGCAGGGCCCTTCCTCAGAAGATGATTTTAGCCATTATTCAGAACACTGATTCTTCCTTGCCTTCTGTGAATTCGAGCAATTATGCTCCCATGACTCATAAACTTTCTTCAGAGCAGTTTAGCTATTATTTCACAACAGACACATGTTGCTTACAAATTAAGCACACTGGCGTTCCATTCATGTCACAAAGAAATACACATTTCTCCATTTCTCTTGAAACACACAGCACTCTTGTTCTACCTTTCTCTTCATGGATAAAGACATTATGACACTTGTCACTACAGAACTGAAAACCTTTTTTCTGGTATCACTGGTGTCATAACTCGAATCAGCTGACGCACTGCAGTCTCACCCATGTGGTCGGCAATTGACAGCAATCACAGCAACATGACAATTTGTGTGCTCATGCAAAGGAACTCGCTGGAGGCATGTTTGCACACGTGATCTAAGAGGTGACGGTGAGTAAACTTATCAATATGTGCTTAGGGGAATGTAAATATGCAATGTATAATATTTTTTGTTAAATACAATAATTGTGAGGTTTTTGGTCCGTCTTTGTATTTTTATAACTGTCACTTGGCCCTACCAAGCGCAAGCGTATCGGAACAGGCCCGCCAAACAAAATAAGTTTGACACCCCTGGTATAGATGCTCTCTGAAGGAACGCTCTCCAAGCTGAGCTTGAGTGACATAATTCATTTGATCTGACAGTTTTGAAGAAGATGTAGAAGGCACGTAGAATCATATGACGGAGACGCATTGCCAAGCAACCGATTGAGCAGGGAGGCTCAGTCGGGAGCTTGGCGGATCGAAAGTCCCTGATTGGCTGAGGGACAGACCCTGAAGAGCACCTGACCAGTCATAAGAAGAGGCTATGCTATAGAGTGGGTTGCATGCTATGCTGACAGGTGCGTGCTGTGACACAGGTCATTAAAGGCTTTGCCCAGCCTAAACCGTTGCAGAGAGAAGCAACCTGCTGGCAGGCAGCCAGCAAAACCTTATGCACAGGAGAACAAAACTACAAATCAGGAAGTGTTTGTGAACCCTGACAATCGGTGCAATGAAGCAGTTACTGTGTGAGCAACCAGAACTATTTATTGTTCAATATTAGTTAGTTTACGTAATTTTAGAAATCCTCCCAAAGTATAGCAAGGGTGTAGTGCACAGACTGTAGCGGGACCCTCCTTGTAGTGAAGGTAGCACTAGCAGTATTGACGGCACTTTTTATTTATTAGCTGTATGTTCATTTTCCTTGCTTTGAATGTTTTTGTACCTGCTTCACTCCGCACTGTTGGCGGCAATGCGTAACTGCAATCACAAATTCATGAACTGCAATTATGTTTGAATAAAACCTGCACACCTGTGAGGCATGTTCCTGACTTTTAATCCAGTGACCATTCACACCCTGTTACACTACCATTAGTATTTTTTATTTTTTTTTGTGTTCCTAACTGTTAATCAAAATCTTTGAAGTGTGACACCAGTCCTATAAAGCAAAGCCATGCCCATTACTGTACATGCAAACCCTGAAGGTTTGTGAGTATAGATGAAACCAATTTACAGCAGCACTTAAATTGTAGCAGAACAGTAAATGTAAATGTGCCTTATGCTTAGTCCCTCTGACCTGATTGATATAATTTTATATGTGGATAGCACTGTTATCTACTTAAGTAAACCTGCTTTCAGTGAACTGTTTCAAACTACACCAGGTCTGCCGGAAAATATGTTAAAACAGTATTAATTTATGTATTCGATCTTTTTTCTGCTTGATGAAAGAAAATCTCTATTCTAGTACACGCTCTCTAAATGAACTTTATGAACATGTGAGCGAAGTAAGCAGGAAGTGATGACACAGGAGATACGTTTCAACCAGGTGGCTGATGTTTTATTAGTCGACAAATAGAAACAGTGCAGGAGCATAACCTGGGACCCAGACCCCAAACAACAAGTCCCACACAGGTAAGTACATTTTGTTTCCTTAATCATGGGTTTCAGACCTGAAATATACTCTACCCAAGATCTATTACATAGACAATAACAAAGTCTGTGCTTAGTTTTAGCTATTTTTGAGTTTTACGTAATTCAGCTCTTTTCGGGGCTTTTTTATACTAGATAAAATGAGTGTTTTCAGTTACTTTCCAAAATGCTTGGCCGTTTTTGTTTTGTTTTGTTTTTCTGTCAAAATATGTATAGTAGTAACTCAACGGTACTTGCACACTTAAGATGTACCTTCTTTCATTTATTGGAGTCTCCTATATAAATGTAGAAATGTGCTGTCATTCAGTAATGGGCTGGGTTTAACTCTTTCACTGCCTTAATGATTTAATTATTTATTTAAAATGTACCGTTTACTCATCAGGCAATTGTTTGTACAATGTATTTAATATTTAAGTAAGAGAGTTAATAGAGATATTTAAAATTGTCAAGAGGTTTAACAAAGTAACTGCTGAGAATTATTTTTCACAGAGAACAGAACCAGGGGCCACGTGTGAAAGCTGAAGAATGGCATATTCCGAACCGAGGGGAGAAGGAGCTTTTTCATATAAGGGGTGGTGAACCTTTGGAACAGGCTGCTGGACAGTGGTTGAATCGGATCCTTCAAAAATAGACTGCTGTCATAAACAATACTGTATAACTCGCTCTGTGACCATAATAAGACATTTGGCTAGAATCTACACAAACTACTCCACATTTGATAAAGTTAAAAAATGCTTATAGAATATAAATAAGTAAGATTTACAGAGAAAAACAGATTAATCTCAGTTGCATAATTATTCAACCCCTTTGCTACTGCAGCCCTAAATCAGCTCAGGTGCAAATGATTTGCTTGAAAGATCACAAAATTAGTGAAATGGTTTCAGTCTGTGTGTACTCAAAGTGGTTTCACTTGTAGATAATTTTCCTCAGGTATATAAAGACTTTCAAGCTGCAACTCAGATAGTGATCCAACAAAGAAACCATGAAGACCACGCAGCTTTTGAAACAAGTCAGGGATAAAGTGGTAGAGAGGCAGAGCAGGAAAAAAAAATGCAGATTTACTATGAAGTGTGGTTATTTTATAACCAAAACATTAAGGCAAGTGTAAAAGAGCTGCATGTACCATGCTTCTCAAGATAAGATTTGTTAAACTGATTTATTTGTCTGATTTATTGAAACTTCAAGATAAAAAGTTCACATTTAAAGTATTTAGATTCCTTATGTTTTATACTATTACCTGTTTTGAAAATGTGATTTCAGATTAGTAGGACATGTAATCTAACAGTTCCCCACTCATTTAATGGGTCTTGTAGATGTGATATTTATCCCCATATTGGAACGACATAAGGAATACATCTGTAGTGTGTCTTGTCATAAGTATTTCATCTTATCAGTATTTCAATTTAGGTACTGTGTGACATGCAGTTTAATGCAAGACTTAAAAGCTGATAGAAAGCCTTGAACAAAAAATATTCAATTGTTTCTGGACTGAAATGTGCCATTTAGGCAGAGCTCTCCTCCTTTTTTGATGTATAAAATAGTTTTCATGAAACATCACTGTCAAGAAACAAAAATCAATAGCAGCAGATTGACGGAACTCAGAATCCTTTGAAGTCTCATCATCACACCAGCACCATCATAAAGGCAGTCATATGTGATTTAATTCATGCAACTCTCATTACCTGCAAGCATTGCTTGTCATCAGGGAAAAATTATACTGGATTGGTGAAGCAATCAACCAGTTCTGGAGGATCCAGACAACCCTTAGTTTCCAGCTTTCAGCTGTTTAATAATACGCTGCACTGAAAACTGTGTTTCCAGCACCTACCACAGAAAGAAAACAAGAACAAAAACAGCTGTTGTTACTCAATTACAGTATAAAGGTCTTGATATCAAAGATTTCTTTCAGTTGTCCTGCAGCTAAACTCCATTACATACAAAGAAAAAAAAACTTCACCCTGAAGATTAGCTGGATGCAGCCCCTGCGGGGTCAGTGAGTCATTCATATTTCTAATACATTTTGATTAGATATTACTCTGAGTTGGCTCACATAAGCAGATACAGTAGATTGATTCAAATATGGTTCAAGTCACACTTTACTCTCAGTAATTAAAGGCCAGGGTCAGGGCCTGAAATAAAACCGTAACTAATACCTGTGAAGGACAGTAGTACATTGAAAAATTAGGTGCATAACATTTAGCAAATTCGAGGTGCAGACCAGTTTTACTAGTGCCATTATATGCTACGGTTATTTTGATAATATACAGTCATATTCCCCCTAGTAATACTTTTGTTTCAGGCATTTTAACACCAACTATCTATGACTAAGGCAAGATAAAAAGCTAAATAATCGTAATGCTAAAGGAAATACACCAAAGTTTGAGTTCCACAAGTTATTAAACAGATTTGTCCTCCATAAGGAGTAATTTGCACACTCACAAGCCTCTCACAAGGCACTCTCCTGAATATGTCCATTCCCCACTGCTATCCTAATCAGCTCACTATGGTCCTTCTGGGGTTTTGTGTTTTGGGCCTACTTTTTTTCAGCCAGGGTTCTTTTATCCTTTTATTTGTGAACTATAAGCCAAAATGGTCTTTCTGACAAAAGTGGTATTTTCAACACATTGTTCCTTGGCAAGATCTCCCAAGAGTGCTTAGGCACCAAACAACAAACTACAGCACCCTCTGATTTACTGAAATACCTTCTGTATCCTGAAGACTAAAACTGAGTTTTTTTTTTTTCTTGTACTTTTTCAAAATGGAATGGAATCTGGAAGCCTTTATTGAAGAAAAGTTGCTCAACTATAAATTAGCTTGGACTAGAAAAACAAGTACTACTCGTATTATTCATAATAAATTGGCTCTGTATTTTTGTAAACAAAAAAGTTGCAAAACATTAACAAAAACATTGTTAACATTAGAATACAACTGGATGTTTTATGTTTTTTGTTTTATGTTTTTCATGTTTATGTATATGTTCTCTTTTTGAAAAAAATAAGAAAATGTTTGAATGTTTAATATAAATACGGTATTTCTGCTCTGAAAATGTTATGTATGATGTTCATAAATAAAAATATTAAGTTGTAACCGATTGTTTGTTTTTCATTTTCATATCGAATTTTAAAATTAAACTGTACATTTTACAGGTGCGGCGGTTGTATGTAGTCTGAAATCTCTGCGGTCTTAGTGTTAAAACAGGTTCTGAAGAAAACTGTCTTTTTAATATGCTGTTAAATAAAAAATGACAGTTAATTTAGTTCTATATTTCATATATTTCAAATCAAAGTTAACCTAACCTATGTAACCTAACCCATATATTTTCAGACCACCCATTTCAAAACGATTTGGTGTTTGTAATACTAGTAGAACTCCCTATTTTCCACCAGTGTCAACCAGTAGGCAAAAATTCCTATTTATTGGAACATCTTCCATTATAGCAGTTTAGGTAAAAGTGCATTGTTGTACATGCATCTTCTCATTTCAGTGGGATGTTTTAGAATATTTAAATACTTAAATATTTAAATACACAGGAAAAGTTATAGTGCTTTGTTTAACATTTATTTTCAAACTCTGACTACTTCAGTGAGTAGACTCAATATGATCCAGAGATCCATGCACTGTTATTCAAAACTTTGGATTTGTTCTTAATTCACAACTAATTTACTGATTCTATTGTATATGTGAACTGAACACTTGGTTGATACAGACCATTCCCTTGGTCAACCAGAGGTTTCCTCCATCTTGGGTATTTTCTATTGTGTTAATAATACTGCCAACTGGATGATGGACCATTAATTCAAAATGACAACTCTGCAAGCTGTTTTATAATTGTTCCAGAAGGATATGTGACCATCCCTTAATGGGATGGATATCTGCAGTAAACTCCTGAAACACCCATATAGTTAAAACGTTTGAAACTGTTCCTTGTGCAACAACATTAGATTGTGCAGTCTTGAATATTACACTGCCCACTATCAGCAGTCTGCTGTCTTGTCCAATGGAATAGAAACTGAATTTCAACATTTCTTTTTCATAACAAATTATTCAGTCATGTAAGGGACAGTTCATTACCATAAATGTGTGTACGAACTGAATGTGTTCATTATACATTAAACATGGAAAAGCAATATTGGCTGTAGATAATGCTGTGAAAACTATAAACCACATCTTAATACCTGTAATATAAAAACAAAATTGTACATTTTTTAGTAAAAGAAAAAAAAAAAAAAAAACTCAAACCATGTTTCTGATGCTAGTTACTAAAGGTATTTAAAGATTATTACTTTGTTTGTCGAATAGGAATGCCAGTGATAAACTACCATCTGTGAGGTTGATTAACAAAAAATGCCAATCAAGACAGCACACATTTGGTATGTGGGAGTGCTTTTGATTAACACTTACACTACAGACAAATGAAACTCCACTTTAATACACAGCTAGTCAACAAGAATATTACACAGTTTAAATATAAATGGAACGTATGCAATTTAGTCACCAGGTTATTATTTCTTTATATAGGAATCATTTATCCATTGATTTCTGTTAGGAAATGCAGCATAGTGGAATCACTTGAAAAATGACCCCCAATAAAAATTGCCACTAAAAATAGGCATAGAAATAGGAAAAATACAGAAAAATGAAAAATTCCTCCAGACTGGATTAAAAGATGTGAGATTACCAGACATACATTATGCATGCAGCTTTGTCTTTCAAGTGATATTTCCTTTTTCATAACTACGTGAGTGCTTACACATTATTCAGAAATAATGTACCTTTTCAATGTAAATAATATAACCTCATTTCTGCAAACAACGTTTTAGATTCATATGCCTTTTTTATATAGTTCTCTTTAGACTAAAAATGATGCTCTGTTATATTGTATGGTGCACTCTCAAAACATACCAGCACTAGCTTTTTATACAGCACGTCGGACAAAATATTAAAATTTCGAGGTGTAGCCCTGTGTGACAACATGACGGCTCCTACCTCCCATGCCCATGCCACAATTCTCACATTCTAAACATTAGTACACCATTTACGTGTGTACTT